>NW_024094898.1:0-9741 GCF_014356525.2 Nilaparvata lugens
ACTGGTATAAACTTTGGAATCATTTTTCGTGAGAACTGTGTTGTACAAAATTCATTCAAAATCAGAAATGATACTCTATATGTTCAACATTGCATACGATCCAGAATCACAGGAGAAATGCCATGAACTTGACTATTGTGGTTGATTATTCAAGGATTCTCAAGAGGATAGGTATAACTGGTAATAAAATTTGGAATTTTTTTCCGTGGAAACTGTGCTTGTACTAAATCCATCCCTGTTCAGGAATGATCCCATGTATGTTTAACATTGCATTCAGTCCAGAATAACAAAAGAAATGCCATGCACTTGACTTTTGTGGTTGATTATTCAAGAATTCCCAGGAGGATACCTATAACTGGTAATAAACTTTTGATTTTTTCTTTGTGAAAACTGTGCTTGTACAAAGTTCAATCCTGATCTGGAATGATTCTATATATGTTTAACAATGCATTCAATCCAGAATCAAAGAGGAAATGCCATGCACTTGACTTTTGTGGTTGATTATTCAAGAATTCCCAAGAGGATACCTATAACTTGTAATAAAATTTGAAATTTTTTTTCGTGGAAACTGTGTTTGTTTGAAGTTCGTTAATGATCAGGAATGATTCAATATATGTTCAAGATTGCATTCAGTCTATAATAACAGGAGAAATACCATGAACTCGACTTTTGTGGTTGATTATTCAAGAATTCCCAAGAGGATACCCATAACTGATAATGAACTTTGGAATTTTTTTTTCCCTAAAACATTGCTTGTACAAGATTCATCCGTGATTGGGAATGATTCTTCATATTCTCAACATTGCATTCAGTCCAGAATCACAGAAGAAATGCCATGCACTTGACCTTCGTGTTTGATTATTCAAGAATTCCAAGAAGATACCTATAACTGGTAATGAACTTTGGAATCGTTTCTCGTGAGAACTGTTTTGTACAAAATTCATTCAAAATCAGGAATTATACTATATATGTTCACCATTACATCAAATCCTGAATCACTAGAAAAATGCCATGCACTTGACTTTTGTTGTTGATTATTCAAGAATTCCCAAGAAGATACCTATAACTGGTAATAAACTTTGGAATTTTTTTTCGTGAAAACTGTGCTTGTACAAAATTCATTCAAAATCAGAAATGATACTTTCTATGTTCAAAATTGCATATGATCCAGAATCACAGAGGAAATGCCATGCACTTGACTTTTATGTTTGATTATTCAAGAAATCCCAAGAGGATAACTATAACTGGTATTAGACTTTGGAATTTCTTTTCGTGAAAACTGTGCTTGTACAAAATTAATTCCTGATCAGGAATGATTGAATATATGCTTAACATTGCATTTAGTCCAGAATAATAGGAGAAATGCAATGCACGTGACTTTTGTGGTTGATTATTCTAGAATTCCCAAGAAAATACCTTCTAACTGGTAATAAACTTTGGAATTTCTTTAAGTGGAAACTGAGTTGTACAAAATTCATTCCAAATCAGAAATAATACTTTAGATGTTCAACATCACATTCAATCGAGAATCAAAGGAGAAATGCCATGCACTTGACTTTTGTGGTTGATTATTCAAGAATTCCCAAGAGGATACCCATAACTGGTAATAAAATTTGGAACTTTTTTAAGTTAAAGCTGTGCTTGTACAAAATCCATTCAATACTAGAAATTATACTATATATGTTCAGCAATGCATTTTATCCATTAACACAGAAGAAATGCCATGTACTTGACTTTTGTGGTTGATTATTCAAGAATTTCCAAGAGGATACGTATAACTGGTAATAAACTTTGGATTTTTTTTTGTGAAAACTGTGGTTGTACAAAGTTCATTCCTGATCAGGAATGATTCTATATATGTTCAACATTGCATCTAGTCCAGGATCACAGGAGAAATGCCATGCACTTGACCTTCGTGTTTGATTATTCAAGAATTCCAAGAAGATACCTATAACTGGTAATGAACTTTGGAATCGTTTCTCGTGAGAACTGTTTTGTACAAAATTCATTCAAAATCAGGAATTATACTATATATGTTCACCATTGAATCAAATCCAGAATCACTGAAGGAATGCCATGCACTTGCCTTTTGTGGTTGATTATTCAAGAATTCCCAAGAGGATACTTATAACTGATAATAAACTTTAGAATTTTTTTTCGTGAAAACTGTGCTTGTACAAAATTCATTCAAAAACAGAAATGATACTTTATATGTTCGAAATTGCATACAATCCAGAATCACAGGAGAAATGCCATGCACTTGACTTTTGTAGTTGATTATTCAAGAATTTCCAAGAGGATACGTATAACTGGTAATAAACTTTGGAATTTTCTTCCGTGGAAACTGTGCTTGTACTGAATTCATTCCTGATCAGGAATGATTCTATGTATGTTAAACATCGCATTCAGTTCAGAAAAAAAGGATAAATGCCATGCACTTGACTTTTGTGTTTGATTATTCAAGAAATCCCAAGAGGATACCTATAACTGGTATTAGACTCTGGAATTTTTTTTTTCGTGAAAACTGTGCTTGTACAAAATTCATTCCTTATAAGGATGATTCAATATATGCTAAAAATTGCATTCAGTCAAGAATAACAGGAGAAATGCCATGCAAGTGACTTTTGTGGTTGATTATTCTAGAATTCCCAAGAAAATACCTATAACTGGAAATAAATTTTGGAACTTTTTTTAGTGAAAGCTGTGCTCGTACATAATCCATTCAAAATGAGAAATGATACTATATATGTTCAGCAATGCATTATCTCCAGATTCACAGAAGAAATGCCATGCACATGACTTTTGTGGTTGATTATTCAAGAATTCCCATGAGGATACCCATAACTGGTAATAGACTTTGGAACTTTTTTTAGTGAAAGCTGTGCTTGTACAAAATCCATTTAAAATCAGAAATTATACTATATATGTTCAGCAATGCATTTAATCCTTTAACACAGAAGAAATGTCATGTACTTGACTTTTGTGGTTGATTATTCAAGAATTCCCAAGAGGGACTTACCCTCTTGAATTCCCAAGAATTCCCATGAGGATACCTATAACTGGTAATAAACTTTGAAACTTTTTTTGTGAAAGCTGTGCTTGTACAAAATCCATTCAATATTAGAAATTATACTATATATGTTCAGCAATGCATTTAATCCATTAACACAGAAGAAATGCCATGTACTTGACTTTTGTGGTTGATTATTCAAGAATTCTTAAGAGGATACTTATAACTGGTAATAAACTTTGAATGTTTTTCTGTGAAAACTTTGCTTGAATGAAAATCATTCCTGATCAGGATGATTCTCTATATGTTCAATAATGCATTCGATTCAGAATCAGAGGAGAAATGCTATGCACTTGACTTTTGTGTTTGATTATTCAAGGAATCCCAAGAGGATACCTATAACTGATAATAAACTTTGGAATTTTTTTTTCGTGAGAAAATTGCTTGTACAAAAGTCATCCTTGATTGGGAATGATTCTTCCTATGCTTAAAATTGCATTCAGTCCAGAATAACAGAAGAAATGCCATGCACGTGACTTTTATGGTAGAATATTTAAGAATTGCCAAGTGGATACCTATAACTGGTAATAAACATTGGAATTTTTTTTCGTGAAAACTGTGCTTGAACAAAAATCATCCCTGATCAGGAATGATTCTATATATGTTCAATAATGCAATTAGTCCAGAATAACAAAAGAAATGCCATGCACTTGACTTTTGTGGTTGTGAAAACATTGTGAAAACTGTGCTAGTACTATGTTCATTCCCGATCTGGAATGATTCTTTATATGTTCAACGAAGCATTCAATCCAGAATCGAGGAAGAAATGCCATGCTCTTGACTTTTGTGGTTGATTTTTCAAGAATTCCCAAGAGGATACCTATAACTTGTATTAGACTCTGGAATTTTTTTTTCGTTAAAACTGTGCTTGTACAAAATTCATTCCTTATCAGGAATGATTCAATATATACTAGAAATTGCATTCAGTCAAGAATAACAGGAGAAATGCCATGCACGTGACTTTTGTGGTTCATTATTCTAGAATTCCCAAGAAAATACCTATAACTGGTAATAAACTTTAGGATCTCTTAAAGTGGAAACTGAGTTGTACAAAAATCATTCAAAAACAGAAATGATACTTCATATGTTCAACATTGCATTCAATCGAGAATCAAAATCCATTTAAAATCAGAAATTATACTATATATGTTCAGCAATGCATTTAATCCTTTAACACAGAAGAAATGTCATGTACTTGACTTTTGTGGTTGATTATTCAAGAATTCCCAAGAGGATACCTATTACTGGAAATAAATTTTGGAACTTTTTTTAGTGAAAGCTGTGCTTGTACAAAATCCATTTAAAATCAGAAATTATACTATATATGTTCAGCAATGCATTATCTCCAGATTCACAGAAGAAATGCCATGCACTTGACTTTTGTGGTTGATTATTCAAGAATTCCCAAGAGGATACCTATTACTGGAAATAAATTTTGGAACTTTTTTTAGTGAAAGCTGTGCTTGTACAAAATCCATTTAAAATCAGAAATTATACTATATATGTTCAGCAATGCATTTAATCCTTTAACACAGAAGAAATGTCATGTACTTGACTTTTGTGGTTGATTATTCAAGAATTCCCAAGAGGGACTTACCCTCTTGAATTCACAAGAATTCCCAAGAGGATACCTATAACTGGTAATAAACTTTGGAATTTTTCTTCGTGGAAACTGTGCTTGTACAAAATTCTATCCTGATCAGTAATATCTCTATATATGTTCAACATTACATTTCGTCCAGAATAACGGGAGAAATGCCATGCACTCGACTTTTGTGGTTGATTATTCAAGAATTCCGAAGAGGATACCTATAACTGGTAATAAACTTTGGACTTTGTTTTTCGTGGAAACTGTCCTTGTACAAAATCCATTCAAAATCAGAAATGATACTATATATGTTCAGCAATGCATTTAATCCATTATCACAGGAGAAATGCCATGTACTTGACTTTTGTGGTTGATTATTCAAGAATTCTCAAGAGGATAAATATAACTGGTAATAAACTTTGGAATTTTTTTTCGTGAAAACATTGCTTGTACATAATTCATCCTTGATAAGGGATGATTCTTTATATGCTTGACATTCCATTCAGTTTAGAATAACAGAAGAAATGGCATGAATGTGACTTTTGTGGTTGATGATTCAAGAATTCCCAAGAGGATACCTATAACTGATAATAAATTTGGAATTTTTTTTCGTGAAAACATTGCTTGTACATAATTCATCCTTGATTAGGAATGATTCTTTATATGCTCACATTGCATTCAGTCCAGAATAACAGAAGAAATGGCATGAACGTGACTTTTGTGGTTGATGATTCAAGAATTCCCAAGAGGATACCCATAACTGATATTAAACTTTGGAATTTTTTTTTTCGTGAAAACTGTGTTTGAACAAAATTCATTCAAAATCAGAAATGATACTACATATGTTCAACATTGCATTCAATCCAGGATAACTGGAGAAATGCCATGCACTTGACTTTTGGGGTTGATTATTCAAGAAATCCCAAGAAGATAACTATAACTGGTATTAGACTTTGGTATTTCTTTTCGTGAAAACTGTGCTTGTACAACATTCATTCCTGATCAGGAATGATTCTATATATGTTTAAGATTGCAAAAGTCTAGAATAACAAAAGAAATGCCATGCACGTGACTTTTGTGGTTGATTATTTAAGAATTCCCAAGAGGATACCTATAACTGATAATAAACTTTGGAATTTTTTTTCGTGAAAACTGTGCTTGAACAAAAATCATTCCTGATCAGGAATGATTCTATATATGTTCAGTAATGCAATTAGTCCAGAATAACAGAAGAAATGCAATGCACTTGACTTTTGTGGTTGATTATTCAAGAATTCCCAAGAGGATACTTATAACTGGTAATAAGCTTTGGATATTTTTTTCGTGGGAACTGTGCTTGTACAGAATTCATTCCTGATCAGGAATGAACCTATATACTGGTAATAAGCTTTGGATATTTTTTTCGTGGGAACTGTGCTTGTACAGAATTCATTCCTGATCAGGAATGAACCTATATATGTTTAACATTGCATTCAGTCCAAAATATCGGGAGAAATGTCATGCACTTGACTTTTGTGTCTGATTATTCAAGAATTCCCAAGAGGATACCTTCAACTTGTATTAGACTTTGGAATTTTTCTTTGTGAAAACTGTGCTTGTACAATGTTCATTCCCGATCTGGAATGATTCTTTATATGTTCAACAATGCATTTAATCCAGAATCGAGAGAGAAATGCCATGCACTTGACTTTTGTGGTTGATTTTTCAAGAATTCCCAAGAGGATACCTATAACTTGTAATTAAATTTGAAATTTTTTTTGGTGGAAACTGTGTTTGTTTAAAGTTCGTCACTGATCAGGAATGATTGAATATATGCTAAACATTGCATCCAATCCAGTATCACAGAAGAAATGCCATGCACTTGACCTTTGTGGTTGATTATTCAAGAAATCCAAGAAGATACCTATAACTGGTAATAAACTTTGGAATCATTTTTCGTGAGAACTGTGTTGTACAAAATTCATTCAAAATCAGAAATGATACTCTATATGTTCAACATTGCATACAATCCAGAATCACAGGAGAAATGCCATGAACTTGACTATTGTGGTTGATTATTCAAGAATTCCCAAGAGGATAGGTATAACTGGTAATAGAATTTGGAATTTTTTTCCGTGGAAACTGTGCTTGTACTAAATCCATTCCTGTTCAGGAATGATTCTATGTATGTTCACCATTGCATTCAGTCCAGAATAAGAATAGAAATGCCATGCACTTGACTTTTGTGTTTGATTATTCAAGAAATTCCAAGAGGATACCTATAACTGGTATTGGACTTTGGAATTTTTTTTCGTGAAAACTGTGCTTGTACAAGATTCATTCCTGATCAGGAATGATTCTATATATGTTAAAGATTGCATATAGTCCAGAATAACAGAAGAAATGCCATGCACGTGACTTTTGTGGTTGATCATTTAAGAATTCCCAAGATGATACCTATAACTGGTAATAAAATTTGGATTTTTTTTGTGGAAACTGTGCTTGTACAAAGTTCATTTCCAGTCGGGAATGATTCTATATATGTTCAACAATGCATTTTCCCCGGAATATCAGAAGAGATGCCATGCACGTGACTTTTATCGTTGAATATTTGAGAATTCCCAAGAGGATACCTATAACTGGTGATAAACTTTGGAATTTTTCTTTGTGAAAACTGTGCTTGTACAATGTTCATTCCCGATCTGGAATGATTCTTCATAAGTTCAACAATGCATTTAATCCAGAATCGAGGAAGAAATGCCATGCACTTGACTTTTGTGGTTGATTATTCAAGAATTCCCAAGAGGATACCTATAACTTGTAATAAAATTTGAAATTTATTTTCGTGGAAACTGTGTTTGTTCAAAGTTCGTTACTGATCAGGAATGATTCTATATATGTTCAAGATTGCATTCAGTCTGAAATAATAGAAGAAATGCCATGAACTCGACTTTTGTGGTTGATTATTCAAGAATTCCCAAGAGGATACCTATAACTGATAATAAACTTTGGAAATTTTCCTGAAAACATTGCTTGTACAAAATTCATCCTTGATTGGGAATGATTCTTCATATGCTTAACATTGCATTCAGTCCAGAATAACAGAAGAAATGCCATGCACGTGACTTTTGTGGTTGATTATTCAAGAATTCCCAAGAGGATACCTATAACTGGTAATAAACTTTGGATTTTTTTTTTGTGAAAACTGTGTTTGTACAAAGTTCATTCCCGATCTGGAATGATTCTTTATATGTTCAACAATGCATTTAATCCAGAATCGAGGAAGAAATGCCATGCACTTGACTTTTGTGGTTGATTATTCAAGAATTCCCAAGAGGATACCTATAACTTGTAATAAAATTTGAAATTTTTTTTCGTGGAAACTGTGTTTGTTCAAAGTTCGTTACTGATCAGGAATGATTCTATATATGTTCAAGATTGCATTCAGTCTGAAATAACAGAAGAAATGCCATGAACTCGACTTTTGTGGTTGATTATTCAAGAATTCCCAAGAGGATACCTATAACTGATAATAGACTTTGGAAATTTTTCCTGAAAACATTGCTTGTACAAAATTCATCCTTGATTGGGAATGATTCTTCATATGCTTAACATTGCATTCAGTCCAGAATAACAGAAGAAATGCCATGCACGTGACTTTTGTGGTTGATTATTCAAGAATTCCCAAGAGGATACCTATAACTGGTAATAAACTTTGGATTTTTTTTTTGTGAAAACTGTGGTTGTACAAAGTTCATTCCTGATCAGGAATGATTCCATTTATGTTCAACATTGCATCTAGTCTAGGATCACAGGAGAAATGCCATGCACTTGACCTTCGTGTTTGATTATTCAAGAATTCCAAGAAGATACCTATAACTGGTAATGAACTTTGGAATCGTTTTTCGGGAAAACTGTGTTGTACAAAATCCATTCAAAATCAGGAATTATACTATATATGTTCACCATTGAATCAAATCCAGAATCACTGGGGAAATGCCATGCACTTGACTTTTGTGGTTGATTATTCAAGAATTCCCAAGAGGATACTTATAACTGATAATAAACTTTAGAATTTTTTTTCGTGAAAACTTTGCTTGTACAAAATTCATTCAAAATCAGAAATGATACTTTATATGTTCAAAATTGCATACGATCCAGAATCACAGGAGAAATGCCATGCACTTGACTTTTGTAGTTGATCATTCAAGAAATCCCAAGAGGATACCTATAACTGGTATAAGACTCTGGAATTTTTTTTCGTGAAAACTGAGCTTGTACAAAATTAATTCCTTATCAGGAATGATTCAATATATGCTAAAAATTGCATTCAGTCAAGAATAACAGGAGAAATGCCATGCACGTGACTTTTGTGGTTGATTATTCTAGAATTCCCAAGAAAATACCTATAACTGGTAATAAACTTTAGGATCTCTTAAAGTGGAAACTGAGTTGTACAAAATTCATTCAAAAACAGAAATGATACTTTATATGTTCAACATTGCATTCAATCGAGAATCAAAGGAGAAATGCCATGCACTTGACTTTTGTGGTTGATTATTCAAGAATTCCCAAGAGGATACCTATAACTGGAAATAAATTTTGGAACTTTTTTTAGTGAAAGCTGTGCTTGTACAAAATCCATTCAAAATGAGAAATGATACTATATATGTTCAGCAATGCATTATCTCCAGATTCACAGAAGAAATGCCATGCACTTGACTTTTGTGGTTGATTATTCAAGAATTCCCAAGAGGATACCTATAACTGGAAATAAATTTTGGAACTTTTTTTAGTGAAAGCTGTGCTTGTACAGAATCCATTTAAATCAGAAATTATACTATATATGTTCAGCAATGCATTTAATCCTTCAACACAGAAGAAATGTCATGTACTTGATTTTTGTGGTTGATTATTCAAGAATTCCCAAGAGGGACTTACCCTCTTGAATTCCCAAGAATTCCCAAGAAGATACCTATAACTGGTAATAAACTTTGGAATTTTTCTTCGAGGAAACTGTGCTTGTACAAAATTCTATCCTGATCAGTAATATCTCTATATATTTTCAACATTACATTTCGTCCAGAATAATGGAAGAAATGCC
>NW_024094899.1:0-8622 GCF_014356525.2 Nilaparvata lugens
CTTACTTTTTGATGTCTGGTCTCTGTTGTAGAAATTGGTGACAACACACGAGGTACACGTGCGTACCAGGTAACGGACGGTGATTTTTGAACTGCACACAAAGTAGAAGGAATTCTACGAAACACGAGTGTCATGACCTGTATTTATAGACCTTGGACTTCCCGCTAATTCACAAATCCCCCTCCACCAGAGTAGTCATAGTTCTCCCCTCCACCCCCTCTTCAACTGTTATTGTCATTCCACATCCAACAAAATAAAAACAGTCACAACAATATTGGCAATTAGCCAATTACTACACCTTTTCCAACTGTATTTGGGAAAGTATTAATTGTAATGAGAAAAACGTCAGATGTAAATGAGAATAATCATTTGTATTCGAGAAGTCATCACTTGTAATTGAGAATAGGTAGTGAATTTATTTGAGAAAGTATCATTTCAATTTGAGAAATACATTTGAAATCGAGAAGTTGTCAGTTGTAATTGGGAAATGATTTTAAAAAACCAATACTTCCAGTACTTATATTTTTCATAACACTGTGCACATATAAAATAACATTATAATACGGTATATTTATTATTCCAATAGGTAAAACATTAGTTTTGGAAAAAAAATTCAAGCCCAAAATCCATTGAATAATTGCCGAATTGTTTCATCAAGAGATTCAATTAATTGATAATAAGTTCAACTGTGCCATATAATTATTTGATCTCATCAGTGCAATGTTTCACAAATGTTTGGAAACAAAAGTCGCGTTGCCAATACTACTGTACATAGAAATGATACTCATCAATCATTCGTAAACAGTACAGTAAACAGTACTTTCACCATTGAATATTTAATTTTCCCCCATGCAACGCCTATGATAGTAATTGGAATACTGTGTACGCAGTAAAATAAAGCATTAAAATCCTATCATTTATAAATCAATTATTATTATTGCAAGTAATATAATTTCTTAGATAAGAAGATGAGCTCAAGTAGAACACCGAAGGTTAATAATAGAAATGTAAACATAGCGGGAGTACTTACGCGTTCCCAAAACCAAAATTCAAAAACGCCAAAACCAAAACCCCAGTTCTTCAAACTACTTTAGCCAAAAAGTTGCTCAATTACAAAGTAGCCACACTAATTTAAAAAACCAATAAATTAGAAGTAACTCTAAAAACGTCTGAGGAAGAAAGGTTAGGGATGGTAGAAGAAATTAAATCTTTGGAACTGATTATAAAATTACAAGATGAAGACCATAAAAAAGAAATACTAAATCTAAAAAATCAATGTAGTCTAATGTCGGAGGAAATAAAGAAACTAAAATCTAAATTTGATAATACTAAATGTATGATAGAACCTCCGTCCAAATGCAAAAAATAGAATCTAACCTAAATGATGGGAAATGCTCTGAAAATGGTCGAAATAAAACATACAGTGAGGTTTTGAAGACAGCAACCAAAAATATAGCTGAGGGAAATAAAGATAGGAAAGGGAGAGTTCTGCTACTGACTTCCAGTCATGGACGTGATTGCAGTGATCTCCTTGATAAAAGATTGAAAAATAAATTTGATGTCCAATGTTTTTTCAAGCCAAGTGCATCAATTAATGCAGTTGTAGAGTCAGCTAGTGAACAAACTAAAGACTTTGATGAAAATGACTATCTAATTGTACTGGGTGGCTCAAATAATATAAATGAACCTAACTTGAATCATCTTCCTCAAGTAACAGAAAAAATCAAGGAAATTGTGCCACTCAGCAAAAAAACAAACTTAATAATAAGTACTATTCCTAATAGGTTTGATAGACCAGAATTAAATGAAGCAATCAATTCGACAAACAAATCAATCCATAATACAATCAACAGCCTAAAAAATAAGAATTCTAAACAACTGGGGATTTGTTTTCTAAATGAAAGGCTGAAAAGACATAACTTCACTAATCATGGGTTGCATCTAAATCGATCTGGCAAAGTAATCTTTTGTAATAGATTGGCAGAGCTGATTGAAAGCCGTTTGCAATCCTCTGGTTTAAAAACAGTCAAAAAAACAAATAACGATTTTTTAGTAAATTGGCTCAAAACGGAAAGGGAAATAGCTACAAATGCTAGAGATAGAGTAGCACAAGATGGTAAGGTTTTTAGTATTTATCATCAAAATATTCAGTATCTTCGCAACAAAATTGACAGATTAGAAGTATTTCTTAAACAGGAGGATCCTGACATTGTTATTTTCACAGAGCATGGCTTAAAAATAAAGGAAATAAATCAAGTTAGGATTCCAGGCTATTCACTGAGATCAGAATTTTGTAGAATAGCTCATAGAAGTGGTGGTGTATGTATATTCACTAGCAATGCTAAACATACCCAAACTTATGAACTGGATTTTGTTAAGAGATTTTCTGTTGAGATGGATTTAGAGGTGAGGGGCTAAGGTTAAAAATTGATGATCGATTTGAGGTAGCAGTGTTAGGTATCTATAGGTCACCAAATGGAGACTGGCAAAAATTTTGTGAGCTGCTCCATACACTTTTGGAAATTACAACCGCTCGTTTCACAAATGTTATAGTAGTAGGAGATTTCAATACCGATTTTGCCAGGCAGGATAAAATGACAGAGGATATTAGAGATATTATTAATATGAATAATTTAGAAATTAAGGTCCACGAATATACAAGAGTAACTCGAACTTCACAGACAATTATTGATAATATCCTCACAAATATAGAAGGTTGTAATGTCAGGTTAGGTAGCTCAGATCTATCAGATCATAACTATCAAATTTTAGATGTTAAGTTGCAGGGCCAGAATCCAAGCAGAAAAAAAACTTTTGTGAAAGAAATTCAGCAATATGAGCTAGGAAATATAAATTGTTTGAAGCAGGAACTGCTTCAAGAAAATTGGAGTAGTGTTTATAACAGTTGTAACCTAAATTACAAATATAAGCAATTCATTGATACTCTAAGATTTCACATTAGTGTATGCTGTCCAATAAAAAAAGTCAAAGTAAAAAGTAAATTAAACAAAGTAGATGAATGGATAACTGAAGATATTCTTACTCAAAGAAATATTGTTAGGGAAGCTTATGAGGAATTTAAATTAGTGAGGGATGTTCCGAGTGAAGTCAAATACAAATGTCTTAAGAAAAACTATGCAAAAGAAGTGAGGAAAGCTAAGTGTAAGAAAACAGCTGAAATATTAACAACTAGTACCAATTTTAACTCTGCTGTTTGGGAGGTAATTAATAGAAATAGGAGAGCAGCTCAAAAAGATACAGTTACTAATGTCCCTAGGATAATCGATGAACATGGAAATTATATGGATGATAGTATAGACATTTGTAACTTTTTCAATAAGTATTATCAACAGGTTGCATATAATCTCCAAAAGTCACTGAACACTAATACTTATAATACAACTACATTAAATGCTGAGCCAATTGAAAAGGTATTTAAATTTCATCCATTATCAAGAGATGAGTTGTCAAGAATAATAAAAAATTTGAATAACAAAAAAACAGTAGGATTGGATGGGGTCTCAAGCAAAATTTTAAAAGAATGTGAAAATGAATTACTGGACCCTTTATTGCATCTCCTTAATACTTCACTAGAGCAGGGTATTTTCCTGATGATCTGAAACAAGGAAAAATTTTGCCAATTTTCAAGAGCGGTGATTCTGAAAGAGTTGAAAATTATAGACCCATTAGTATTCTAAATGTAATAAGTAAAATTTTGAAAGAGTAGTTTTAAATAGGCTATTGATGCACTGGAAGAAATTAATTTCATATGTGATGAACAGCATGGGTTCCAGAAAGGGAAATCTACTAAGACTGCAATAGTATCCTTGTTGAAAGACTAATAGATATAATAGATTCAGGTGAGAAGGCAGCCGCAATATTTCTTGATTTATCCAAAGCTTTTGATTGTGTGAACCATAGAATATTATTGGAAATACTAAAAACTGTAGGTGTGAATGGTATAGAACTAAAATGGTTTGAATCATATCTCATAGGTAGAAACCAGTGTGTTGAGCTTACCAAGGTGGATGGGAATGAAATAGTAAAAATTAAATCTCAAAAACTGGAGGTCCAGGCTGGAGTACCTCAAGGCTCAATTCTGGGTCCCTTACTGTTTCTGTTGTATGTGAACCAATTACCAAAAGAGTTAAAAGATCACAGAGCTCTGTTGTTTGCTGATGACACATCGCTTATCTTTAACAATTATTTATTAGATAGTCTAGAAATAATGCTTTTACTGGAGTACAGTCAATTGTCCAATTCTTGAAGCAAAGGCAATTAACAATAAATAGTAAGAAATGTCAATTCCTACAATTCAAAAGTAAATATAATTCAGTAGAGGATAGAGAAATAAATGTGTTTGTAGAGGAAAATGAATTAGACCAAGAAGAGAAAGTAGCATTCTTGGGAATTTTATTGGACAGGAAATTAACATGGCATCCTTACATTGAGAGGATATGTAATAAGATATCATCTGGGGTATTTGTCCTGCGGCAGCTTGCTAGGCTGAATGATAAAAAACTACTGTTAACTGCTTACCATGGACTTATACTATCTCATATTAGGTATGCTATTTTAGTATGGGGTAATTCATCTCAACAAAATATGGACAGGGTGTTTAAGATTCAAAAGAAGGCACTCAGATGTATAGAGAAAGTGAATAGGTTAGACTCTTGTAGGCCTTTATTTAAAAAGCTTGGTCTATTAACTGTGCCATCTTTGTATGTATATGAAGTTGTAATGCATGTGAAAACGAGTGGTGTGATCCAGAATTCAGATGTTCATGAGTATAATACGCGAAACAGAGCAGATTATTTATTTGAGAAAGTATAATTTCAATTTGAGAACATATGATTTGAAATCGAGAAGTTGTCAGTGTAATTGAGAAATGGTTTAAAAAAACCAGTACCTCCAGTACTTATATTTTTCACAACTGTAGGGTGAACCGGCCCACATTGGGACACTTCAAGTTGTGGGAAATTAGTGAGTGTTAGGCTGGCAACGACTGCTGTTTTACCAGCTTTTTATAGCCTCAATTACAGACATAGGTAATAATTCCAGATGTAGCACCAGTCATTATTAAGAAAAAATTAAAAACATGTTTTTGTAACCTCAAGTTTTTTTTTTTTAATTTTTACTTTAAACATTTACCATTTAAGGTAGTCTCACAGATAATATGCAATTCTATATCATTTATGATATTTTGACATATAGAACATTATTGTACTCTTATTTTTAATCATGTATTGTCTAAAACAAAGCCATGACCATCTGCCCACTTGTGACACTACAATCATGATATATGCTATATTAAACAATGAGCATTGCTTCTGAATCTTATTTTACTCAATGTAGGCTACATATCAATGAAATACATTATAAATGAATAATATGATATATGATTATAGCCTATGTAATGTAGCTTTAGAGGTCACATGACTTTTGGTAATAGCTTTTACTAAAAAAATTTCAAAAATATTTATACTATCAATAATTATTATGATAAAATGTTATAAATAACAAAAATAATGACATTGTTATTTCACAGAGCATGGCTTAAAAATAAAGGAAATAAATCAAGTTAGGATTCCAGGCTATTCACTGAGATCAGATTTTGTAGAATAGCTCATAGAAGTGGTGGTGTATGTATATTCACTAGCAATGCTAAACATACCCAACTTATGAACTGGATTTTGTTAAGAGATTTTCTGTTGAGATGGATTTAGAGGTGACGGACTAAGGTTAAAAATTGATGATCGATTTGAGGTAGCAGTGTTAGGTATCTATAGGTCACCAAATGGAGACTGGCAAAAATTTTGTGAGCTGCTGCATACACTTTTGGAAATTACAACCGCTTGTTTCACAAATGTTATAATAGTAGGAGATTTCAATACCGATTTTGCCAGGCAGGATAAAATGACAGAGGATATTAGAGATATTATTAATATGAATAATTTAGAAATTAAGGTCCACGAATATACAAGAGTAACTCGAACTTCACAGACAATTATTGATAATATCCACAAATATAGAAGGTTGTAATGTCAGGTTAGGTAGCTCAGATCTATCAGATCATAACTATCAAACTTTAGATGTTAAGTTGCAGGGCCAGAATCCAAGCAGAAAAAAAACTTTTGTGAAAGAAATTCAGCAATATGAGCTAGGAAATATAAATTGTTTGAAGCAGGACTGCTTCAAGAAAATTGGAGTAGTGTTATAACATTGTAACCTAAATTACAAAATATAAGCAATTCATTGATACTCTAAAATTCACATTAGTGTATGCTGTTCATAAAAAAAGTCAAAGTAAAAAGTAAATTAAACAAAGTAGATGAAGGATAACTGAAGATATTCTTACTCAAAGAAATATTGTTAGGGAAGCTTATGAGGAATTTAAATTAGTGAGGGATGTTCCGAGTGAAGTCAAATACAAATGTCTTAAGAAAAACTATGCAAAAGAAGTGAGGAAAGCTAAGTGTAAGAAAAACATCTGAATATTAACAACTAGTACCAATTTTAACTCTGCTGTTGGGAGGTAATTAATAGAAATAGGAGAGCAGCTCAAAAAGATACAGTTACTAATGTCCCTAGGATAATCGATGAACATGGAAATTATATGGATGATAGTATAGACATTTGTAACTTTTTCAATAAGTATTATCAACAGGTTGCATATAATCTCCAAAGTCACTGAACACTAATACTTATAATACAACTACATTAAATGCTGAGCCAATTGAAAAGGTATTTAAATTTCATCCATTATCAAGAGATGAGTTGTCAAGAATAATAAAAAATTTGAATAACAAAAAAACAGTAGGATTGGATGGGGTCTCAAGCAAAATTTTAAAAGAATGTGAAAATGAATTACTGGACCCTTTATTGCATCTCCTTAATACTTCACTAGAGCAGGGTATTTTCCTGATGATCTGAAACAAGGAAAATTTGCCAATTTTCAAGAGCGGTGATTCTGAAAGAGTTGAAAATTATAGACCCATTAGTATTCTAAATGTAATAAGTAAAATTTTGAAAGAGTAGTTTTAAATAGGCTATTGATGCACTGGAAGAAATTAATTTCATATGTGATGAACAGCATGGGTTCCAGAAAGGGAAATCTACTAAGACTGCAATAGTATCCTTGTTGAAAGACTAATGGATATAATAGATTCAGGTGAGAAGGCAGCCGCAATATTTCTTGATTTATCCAAAGCTTTTGATTGTGTGAACCATAGAATATTATTGGAAATACTAAAAACTGTAGGTGTGAATGGTATAGAACTAAAATGGTTTGAATCATATCTCATAGGTAGAAACCAGTGTGTTGAGCTTACCAAGGTGGATGGGAATGAAATAGTAAAAATTAAATCTCAAAAAACTGGAGGTCCAGGCTGGAGTACCTCAAGGCTCAATTCTGGGTCCCTTACTGTTTCTGTTGTATGTGAACCAATTACCAAAAGAGTTAAAAGATCGTCACAGAGCTCTGTTGTTTGCTGATGACACATCGCTTATCTTTAACAATTATTTATTAGATAGTCTAGAAATAATGCTTTTACTGGAGTACAGTCAATTGTCCAATTCTTGAAGCAAAGGCAATTAACAATAAATAGTAAGAAATGTCAATTCCTACAATTCAAAAGTAAATATAATTCAGTAGAGGATAGAGAAATAAATGTGTTTGTAGAGGAAAATGAATTAGACCAAGAAGAGAAAGTAGCATTCTTGGGATTTTATTGGACAGGAAATTAACATGGCATCCTTACATTGAGAGGATATGTAATAAGATATCATCTGGGGTATTTGTCCTGCGGCAGCTTGCTAGGCTGAATGATAAAAAACTACTGTTAACTGCTTACCATGGACTTATACTATCTCATATTAGGTATGCTATTTTAGTATGGGGTAATTCATCTCAACAAAATATGGACAGGGTGTTTAAGATTCAAAAGAAGGCACTCAGATGTATAGAGAAAGTGAATAGGTTAGACTCTTGTAGGCCTTTATTTAAAAAGCTTGGTCTATTAACTGTGCCATCTGTTATGTATATGAAGTTGTAATGCATGTGAAAACGAGTGGTGTGATCCAGAATTCAGATGTTCATGAGTATAATACGCGAAACAGAGCAGATTATCATATAATGGGTCACAAAATAGTAGGTTATGAACAAAAACCAGATTATATTGGTAGGAAATTTTATAACAAGCTACCTCAAATCTTGAAAAGTTATGATGATTTGAAGATTTTCAAAAACAAATTAAAAAATATTTAGTTGATAGAGCTTTTTATAGTGTACAAGAATTCTTTCAAACCTAAACTAGGTTGAACTAAACTACTTAGTGTTAGAATTATTATGTAATAACATGACTTGTCTTATACTCCATGACTGGAGTCTTTAGGACGTAATCTTAAAAAAAAGTACAGTATCCTTTAGTAAACCTGTACTTTAGGCTACAGAAGAGTCACGACATGTCAATTGGAAAATTTCTCATTTACATTTGAAGTTTTCTCAAATACAAATTCACTATTCTCAATAATACATGTGATGACTTCCCAAATAAAATTGACTATTCTCATTACATCTGACATTCTCTCAATTACAAGTGACTATTCTTAAATCAATTAATA
>NW_024094900.1:0-9114 GCF_014356525.2 Nilaparvata lugens
CTACATAAATTGGCGGAGCTTTGGACATATCAATGTCCATTCTTGGGAAGAATATTAAAATATTCCTCCCAGTAACTCTTCAGAGAGATAGTGAGAGAGATTGATTGATTGATTGAGTACTTTATTCATGTAGATTCCAATTATACTAGCTTATACACTTTATACAATAGCTTACAATACAGCAAATTATAGTTGAATATTTAAAATATAATAGACTAAGAAATAGTTATTGAACGTATATGGTATGAAAAATTAATTGTAATGTAATAACTATAGATAATATTTATTTGCTATGCTGTACATAAATTGGCGGAGCTTTGGAATATCAATGTCCATTCTTCGGAAAGAATATTAAAAATATCCTCCCACTAACTCTTACCAAAACGGTAATTCATTGATAACAGGATTTATTCATGAATGGAAATATTGTAGAAGTTTTAATTAATATGAATAAGGAAGAGAAAAAACAGAAAAATGATAAAGTAAAATAATTATATAGGTAGATAAGATCAAATATTATTATCAATAAAATGGAGTAGGCTGAAAGTAGATCAGGGTAAATATTAGTATTCTTAGAGAGAGATTCAGATTCCTTTATTCATGTGTTTAACAAAACATAATTCAACTTACGTTCTCGCGTTAAAAATAAATACCAGTAGCGGTAAAAGACATGGTGAATCATATTAAACTAATGAGTTCTACAATAATATTGAGCAAGAAAAGTGATTAAAAATGCAAAAGTTAAGGTACTACTGTAATGTTTTCACATGAAACGGTGAAGTTTGGACCTTAAGAAGTCCATTCTCAGAGAGGGTATCAAGGATACCCTCCCCTCAGCACTTAACCGTAAGAGAGTATGAGAGAGAGAGATTGTAAGGGAGAGAGAGTGGTAGGAAAAGAGAAAGTGATTAGAAAAGAGTTTGTGATGATTGTTGGGAACATGCAACGGCATGGTTTTGAGTATTGGACATGGTGAAATTAACAAACATTCGTGGTTTAGTTTTGCGGACTGTGGTTGAGGTCTTCGAATCTGCTCCACTCTCCCGTCAAATCATTGTTAGCGAGGGGGCGGGAGTAAAAACGAAATTTGTAGAAGATTAATTAAGTGTCGGACTAATGTCTTTCTGACATACAAAGGTGCAACGCGGCGGGAACTTCGTGAAGGTTCGGCAGGGTTCGGTAAGACAGTATAGTGTGACCAATACTACCTACTAGTTGTAGCATAGGGCATAGGGAAGGGTTGCGTGATGCTCCAGTAAAGTATATAGGCAATAGGCGCAGTGCGGAGTCCACCCTTCCCACCAGTCTTCCCACCACCCTTCCCACACCCTTCCCACACCCTTCCCACCGCCACCCACCAACCAAGTGACGCCTAACAGCGTTGCAACACTCTCACACACACACACACCACACACACACACGTTCAATCAACGCCGGTGGAGCGAGACAGAAAATCTGTAATAATACCCGAAACATATATACCAGTTTTTCTCTCTCAAGCGTGCGACTGCAGTGTCTAATACATTTTATAATGGCTCGCAATAAAATTGGCTGTAAATTCACAACAGTCAGACGTATACACACACTGTAGTGAAACTTTGGAATAAAAGTCTGTACACTGTTCGATAGTGCACTGGAATAGGGAATAGATTTAGAGGGAACTTTGTTGCTTCAATAGAATCACGGCATTGGGAGGATCTTTTCAATGCGATAGAAATCTAGTAGAAACATTTAACACGGTGTGTACTAGAGGCATTGGAAGGATCTATCAATTGCGATAAAAATCTTAAATTTACTGCAAAAAGTTTATAGAATGTATACTTGATATACCGGCATTGAAAGAATCTCTTCATTGTGATAAAATTTTACTATGGTGAGGTCCACGTTATAATGGCAGTGGAGAAAGATAGGAGAGCAACGTTGTCGATCCTCTGTCTTGTCAATGCCTTTCATACACGGTAACAGATACAGGTTTATTGATGTAATATCAACTGTCCATTCTCGTTTGAAATAATTGATTATATTTTATTAAGCATGAAATTATATTTTCCAATAATTCCATAATGAATTTTCATGATTATGATTACCTTGTTGATAAATTATCAATTCTACATTGTTAAAAGACGATCTGAACAAAGCGAGAAAGAGATAGCGCTATTTGCTTTGTTAAATAATAGACTAGTAGTTCTGTGAACAGTAGACCTCGCACTCAGTAAGTTACATGACCTGTTGTTATGTTTTCTCGGAAATTGATAAATAATGTATCAATTTAAAATGTCTAGAAAAATCCTAAATAAACATAGAGCTTTCTGTCCTATCGTACCGTGACGTGTCGTCCCGGAATGTGAGTGTGAGCGCTGTTATCAGGTCTGGCTGCAACTGTCTACAACGTTGATGGAAAGATACATTTTCAAGATGTTCGGTGTTTTTGAACGGGTAGTATTATAGTCAACTGTCTACTAGCGTTGATGAAAAGATACATTTCCAAGATGTTCGGTGTTTTTGAACGGGTAGTATTATAGTCAACTGTCTACTAGCGTTGATGAAAGATTAATTCCAAGATGTTCGTGTTTTTGAACGGGTGGTATTATAGCCACTAGACAGCTGATTTATGATGAATAATTCTGAAGTCTGATTTTTACGGTAATAATAGCGTTCAAAGGAGACTGACTCCTTTTCCTTTTGTATTATCCTTGAAATGCAAAATTTCAGAAAACCGAATGATACGTCGACGCGAAATTCAAAAAGGATACTGTCAAATTAGCTGTCAAATTTCATGAATATCTATTGCTGCGTTTCGCTGTAAATGCGGAACATATAAACATAATTATAAACATATAAACATAAAGAGGGATGCAAAACCGTCGACTTGAATCTTAGACCTCACTTCGGTCGGTCAACAAGGATAGCAATACCATTGCTGGACAAACACCGCCCTTATAACGTGAACCTCATCATAGTAACAGTTTAAACGTGTACTTGAAATGGCGTCATTGAAAAAATACCTTTCTTTGAAAGTTATACACTACAAACAGTTTACACAATGTGAACAGGAAATGACGTCATGGAACAATCCTTCATTTTGATAGTGATCCAACAGCTCACACAATGTGTTGATATCTTATGTAGTTGCAGGCAAAGATAACTTTATTGCAGCGGAATGAACTTCATGAAGTGGCTCATCATACAATTGCTTGTTTATTGAATAATGATACAGAGTATACTAAAATACTGCAGGTAGCTGTTAAGACTTTGAATTCTCTATAATTATCAACATTAATCATTCCATGGCTTCTCATGTTGAGAAAATTAATGGATCGTCCTGTTATTTATCTTCAATTGTTTCTGAATCCAATTCATCATATTACTTTGTGATATCCTGATATGAATGGGAATAAGGTAATCATGTTGTAGTTAGTAAGATTAACTCTATCTTGGTTTAGAGCTTGATGAGACTGCAATTGGAAGGTTCACATCCAATCACTCAAGAAGCACATGAATATGATTGCTTCGTAAATTTTATTTATTGAAATTCATTTGCTCTAGAAAATTCTGAATCTGTTTTTTCACTATTGCAAATAGCAAGCTGCAATATGGGCTAAGCTGTTGGGGGGTGCATATAAAACAAATTCAAACTCTATACTTAATGCACAAAAAAAGATTGATTAGATGATGACATCATTACATAGGAGAGCTCATTCATTTCCCTACTTCAGGCCTTGGATATATTGCCTTAAGGCATTTATATATTTCAGGGTCTTGAGAATATTCTTTTCAAGAAGTGGTCAGATTACAGGGAATGCCTTAGTTTTCTCAAACAGATTGAGAGACAGAATTTGGTTGTTCTTGCAAACCCTACATGTGAAGCCTTCAAACGGTTTTACGATTACAGTGCTCCAAATTCCTAATAAGTTACCTCTACATATTACATCCACGGGCTCACTGATAACATTTTTGAAGAAATTGAAACACTTTTTATTCAATTTTGATTTTGATGAAATTGAGAAGTTCTTTTTCACGTGAATTCTTTGAGAATTTCTACTATTGCGTCCCAGGGTTCTAACATTTTTCTGTCTCAGGATTTTTTTTTCATTAATATATTATGACTTTAGTTCATATATTAATATATATGTATATGTCCTCAAATTCTTCTTTATTTATTTCTTAGGATTGTATTATACTTTTTGGTTTCTATAAATTAACTCTGTAATGTTCACTCATTTCAATTCATTTTCTGTGAGTAGACAAAGATTTTCTGTTGTTAAATTTTTTTCGATGCTTCTGTCTCTGCAAAGTTCAAATAGTTTAATTTTCAGAGTAGGTAACTTCAACTCAGCTAATAGCTTTGAAGTACCGTAATCATAACTCTGACGCTACTTAATGTTTTTTGTCAGTTTTTAATTATTTTCATTTATATAATAGAATTAGAAGATGATATTTTGTTATGTATTTTAGTTTTTATTTTTGGAAATTATTGTACTAATGTGTTAAGTTCATTTACTTTTGTTTGTAAATTGTCAGTGTTATGAATAAATTTCAATTTCAATTTCAAAGTATTGTCTAAAAAAAGAACATACTTGGTACTTGAAACTTTTCAAGATCAGGCTCAATGAAGAACTACAAAACTTTAAATATATGAAAGCCTTATTCGATCTGTTGTAACGTACTGCTGTGAATCTTGGACGGTTACAAAAGAAGACAAATATCATCTAGGCATTTTTGAGAGGGAAACTCTAAAATGCTCCAGTAAAGAAGGAGGGAGTGGAAGAAAAAAACAATTTGGAGCTCGATGCATTGATAAAAGGCCAAAATATTGTAAAATTTATAAATTCGCAGCGGCTCAGGTGGTTTGGACATATATCTGTAGTATGAATGAGAACAGCATTCCTAAAATAATATTCAGGAGAGTTTATATACTAGAAGTACAGAGGGAGACCGAGAATAAGTTGGGAGGATAAAGTGAGAGACGATACCCAAAAAATAAGTTGTAGAGAATGGAGACAAATTAGGACCGAGAAGCGTGGAGAGCTGTAGTGGAGGCGGCCGAAGCTCATATTAGGATTTAGTGATAAAAATAAATGAATGGAAGAAAAATAAGGCTCTTCCTAATTCAAGTGATCGTCTTGAAGGTCTCTAATACACTTCAAACTCTTGGACATCGTTTTTTTTTATAATATCATTGCTCTTTAATATAATATCGGGGCACCGAGCTTCGCTCGTTATTATTATTTATTGATAAACAGAACACAATTCTCTGAAATAATCGTGTTTATATTTCACAGCTGGCTATATGTCATCTTATGAATTTCGGGGATGCGATATTTTGATTTTTCACATACTCACTCGCTCCCTCACTCTTTTACTATGCACACCTGTTTCAGCCAAGGATGAATTATCCTTTCAATGTCGTTCAGCGAGTTTCCCCAAGGATGAGACCTAGTGCAATCGATTAATCGCAATTCTTATATCATAAACCTGCTTTGTTACAAATTTGGTGAAAATCGTTACAGCCGTTTTCGAGATCCGTTGAACATGAATAACCAGATATAAATATAAAAATACAGAAATTGCTTGTTTAATATAATAGGTTCTGTTTATCATATGTTCCAAATCGGTCTTTCAGACTTATCATGATGAAAGAGATTCCTTTCGTCTGGAGGGGCTTCAAAACAAATGATTGACCGAGCGAAGTGAGGTCTAAGATTCAAGTCGACGGTTTTGCATTTCTCTTTATGTTTATATGTTCCTTTGTTTATATTTATGTTTTTATAATCCGCATTTACAGCGAAACGCAGCAATAGATTTTGATGAAATTTGACAGGTATGTTCCTTTTTGAATTTCGCGTCGACGTATACATACGGTTTTTTGAAATTTTGCATTTTAAGGCTAGTACAAAAGGAAAAGAAGTCTCCTTTGAACGCCAATATTACCGTAAGAATCAGACTCTAGAATTTATTCATCATAAATCAGCTGTCTAGTAGACTATAATACTACCCATTCAAAAACATCGAACATCTTGAAAATGTATCTTTCCATCAACGTTAGTAGACAGTTGACTATAATACTACCCGATCAAAAACATCGAACATCTTGAAACTTGTATCTTTCCATCAACGTTGTAGACATTTGTAGCCAGACCTGATAACAGCGCTCACACTCACATTCCGGGACGACACGTTACGGTACGATAGGACAGAAAGCTCTATTTTTATTTAGGATTTTTTCTAGGCATTTTAAATTAATAAATTATTTATTAATTTCTGAGAACACATAATAACAATGTAACTTACTGAGCGCGAGATCTACTGTTCACAGAACTACTAGTATACATCTGTTTATGTTCCAAATCGCTCTTTCAGACTCATTATGATAAAAAGATTCCTTTCGTCTTGAGGGGCTTTGAAAAACAATTGATATTGTGAAAATAATATTACCAACATTCCAGTTTGAAGTTATTGATAATAGAGGATTCAACTCTAATAATAGTGATACCAAGTAAGAGCGAGAGGGTAAATTAATATGTTTTTCCTACAGTTACGTTGAAAAGTGGCCATTGCTGCACTGATTACAGAACGCAAAGAATCACTTTTCCGCTCTAGTGCGGGAATAGTTATTTGTGCAACTAGTGCGCAAAGTGACAGTTTGCTGCACCGAAAGAAACGTTTACGCCCGAGCCGTAGGCGAGGGCGGAATGGTTTGTTGAGTGCAGCAGAGGAACTTTGCGCACGTATTTCACATTAAGTTTTCCTACAGTTACATTGAATATGAAAAGTGGGTAATTATGGGTAAAATTGCCTGAAATGCATCAAATGTTTTTCTGTGTAATTTTATTATTGATAAAAACCTTAATCCTAGAATCCTAAAGTCCTCGTTGTCCTTGGTTATAATATCTACTTAATAATTAGCGCGTTGTGCTTCGTTGCACCTCTGCTCACTATAGCAGCCACAGCAGTCACTGTTACCAACTTCATTTTGATTTTGCTGCACTGTTGCTCCATATAACCTACTAAGTATTTTGCGTTGCCATGTTGCAAATCTGGAGTGCAGAAAAATTTTTCCCGCACTAGAGCGGAAAAGTGATTCTTTTCGTTCTGTAATCAGTGCAGCAATGGCCACTTTTCAACGTAACTGTAGGAAAAAATTTTTCTGCACTCCAGATTTGCAACATGGCAACGCAAAATACTTAGTAGGTTATATGGAGCAACAGTGCAGCAAAATCAAAATGAAGTTGGTAACAGTGACTGGGCTGCTATAGTGAGCAGAGGTGCAACCAAGCACAACGCGCTAATTATTACTATTATATATTATATCGAGGACAGCAACAGCACAGTCCACCACAGCACACACCACACAGCCGCCTCGCCATTCAAACACTACTAAGTTATTGATGGATTTCAGGCAATTTTACCCATAATTACCACTTTTCATATTCAATGGTAACTGTAGGAAAAACTTAATGTGAAATACGTGCGCAAAGTTCCTCTGCTGCACTCAAGAAACCATTCCGCCCCCTCGCCTACGGCTCGGCGTAAACGTTTCTTTCGGGCAGCAAACTGTCACTTTGCGCACTAGTTGCACAAATAACTATTTGTTCATAGTCATTCAATTTCAGCTTAACATCCATGAAATCAGCCGGTAAACAGCTGTCGTAGAACAAATAAACATATAATTCTCATTACAGCATACTATACTGTAATAATCATATATCTTTCTTTACAGTCGAGTATGTTCCCTAGTTTCGAATTTGAAACAGCAAAACTGGTACGAAATCCGCCTTTTAGCACTCCAGGTGGAAGTTTTGTCAACTACAATCAAGAAATTCCTGATTCGAAACTTGTAAACTAGGTTAGTTTTATAGAATGCATGTAGTAAGTCACAACAACAGGTAATGTTTTCTGTTTCTCATTATTATTTTCTAGATTATTATGACAAAAAATCTGGTGTGGTACATTCACACAACTTTCCTTGCTCATTGATCTATAGCCTCATTAACGAGGATAATTTAGGAATAACATTATGCCGATTGGCGGCTAAATAATTGAAACTGCGATTATACTATTGTGATTATGTTCAGAGTACAATTTTCCTTTGTTTGATTATAAAATTTTGGGACTTTTTAAGGGTTGTCAAAACAGCTGTTCTACAAATAAAATTCGACATGTGTTCTTTTGAATAAACTGCTCTACCTACCTACCTCACGCACGAGAAGGAGGTTACAAAGTAAATTTCCCAAGGATGGGGTGGACCCCTGTTAATTCTCAGGGAGAAGACGTATGCCAGTTGATAGAGCTGAATATAACTATACCGGGGATGAATTTGAAAAAAAAATCGGTCAAGTCACTTTGAGAAAATCGTGATAGAAATTTAACAAAATTCATTCTTCTCAAGAATATTACAGAGCTCCTGCAATTTTCCCATAATGAGACTCATGTCAGTTGATAGGGCTTATAAATAGCTATCTAGGGTATGAATTTGAAGAAAATCGTTAAAGCCGTTTTCGAGAAAACCGGAAAAACATGGTTTTTCAGCCATTAGCCGCATTTTGAATTGAATTTATTGAATTTCTTATTGTAGATCCTCATGGTATAAGGACCTTAAGTATGAAATTTCAAGTGAATCGGTTGATTAGGAATGGAGTTATCGTGTTCACAGACACACACACACACACACACACACCCACACACACAACACACACACACACACCACCAGACCAACACCCAAAAATCATTTTTGGACTCCTGGGACATTGAAACGTATAGAAAACATGAATTTGGGGACCTCAATTTTTTTGGAAGCAATACTTTCCTTACCTATGTATAGGGCAAGGAAGTAATGAAACGTAAAGAAAACATGAAATTATGGGACCTTTATTTTTTTTGGAAAGCATACTTCCCTTACCTATGGTAATAGGGCAGGAAAGTAAAAATAGTTTAATTGACGTGAATGTCTTTAGAGTGCTCGAATGGATTTCTAGTCTCGGCTAACGCCTCGACTAGAAGCTCATTCTCGCCTGCAAAGGGGCCTTCCCGTCCTGTGACTTAAGATACTATTTTTTTTATTCATGCAATTGTTCAAAATTGGACTCAGCCCATAATGATTCCAATTCTAATTCA
>NW_024094901.1:0-9031 GCF_014356525.2 Nilaparvata lugens
GATCGAGTTTAGCCGCCGGTCATCTCTTGGTCGAGATCAAAGTTACTTTGATCCGCTGGTTTGGCCAGACCGACGCTCAAGTTTAGCCAGACCAAGGCGCAACTGGAGGAATCTACTGGGAATTATTGTCGCAATGTTGGCAACAGCCATCTCGAATGCTACTTTGGCTCTAACACACTGTCTTTGTGTATTGTTTTTGCACTCTCTAACTCACACTCACTCAGTGGCGGCATGTCCATGAGAGCACAAGAGCACGTGAACCCCTATGAAATTGCTACATAAATTAAAGTTCAAATCAATAGAAAATTGATTGAAGTAATATAATACTCAAATTTCTTGTAATATTAAAACAATAAGGAGCGCACCAAGCAAGGTACACCATTGAAATAACCTTTTGAATTACGCGCTACAGCAAGCAGGATCACTGCTCCAAGCGTTGGTATGGGTTCAAATGGTAGCTGGGCGAGTTCAATTCCCTCCCCGTGGGGGGTGGGAGACTATTTACATTAGCTTTACGGTGAGCTGCTTTCCAAGCAGCTCATAGCTGTGATAGTGTGACTTTGCATTGGCGCCATTGCCTTCTAGAGCCGTTTCCACTTATGAACTGTTCTAGCTGGCACTGGCTACTACTTTGTCTACTGTTTGCAGTTTCGCGTTCGCGCTACATGTGTTGTCGATTTTGAGGTTAATTCTTGATTCTTCTTTCTTGTGTTTTGAAAAGTGAGAATGGAGGGTTCAAGAAAGGTTTCAGTTAGCTATTTAAAAGAGATAGTGTTCTCTAATTTATCAATCGGGAAAAAATATATCGATTAAGGAAAGTGGTAGGCCTACACCGACAATTGATATACATCAGACTTCTACATCGAAATCCAGGACATACAAGAGAGATTTCAAAGACCAACAATATGAAAAGACATCTTGGCTGTGTGGTGTGAAGAACTAACAAACTTTATTGTTTTCTGTGCTTGTTGTTTGCTCGCGAAAAAGGCGATCCAGCATGGATTAAGAACGGTGTGTGTGATTTAGCTCATTTGACTCAAAAATTAAAAAGCATGGTGATCGATGTTTTCGCAGCAAGGAAGGAGAGGAGGATGGATTTTATTTTCAAAAAATGCTCTGTAAATGCCAACTAGAAGGAGGTGAGTGTTAACAAGTCTCTAAAAGCATGTTAATCCTTATTTCTTTGATTGGAAATTATCTTACATCGAGGAAAAATTATTGCTGTTTTCTGTATAATTTATGATTTGTACATGATTATTCAATGGGAGTATGGGAGTACATCTTCTAGGTTGAGAATCCTGAGTATATCTAAATACTTATTATTATTAAACGAAAATCCAAATTTTATATAGGTACTTAATATAATACAACCTTAGAATATTTTGTTACCTACGTAATAATATGATAGACCTAGTACTCTTCTAGGAATAAAAAATTACATTCTACTACGTGAAACGAACAAAATTCACTTGAAACATGGGGTTTAACAAATTATTAAAGATCTAGATCTTGTTGCTCATGTTAAATGTGAACCCCCCATTAGTATTTGCACGAGCCGCCACTGCACTCACTCACTCTCCCATCATTCGTTTTTCTTCTTCCCCCCTCTCACTCACACACACTCACTCACTCTCTCTGGAAGAAGAAAAACATCAATCAATCAATCTCATTCACTCCCTCTCTCTCTCTCTCTTTCCCCACTTACTCCCATTTTCTCTCTTTTTCAGTCTCGATACTCTCTTGGCCGTCCTTGTAATGATCATCTGTGATTAGATAATCTTCTAAACTATTTCAAATGTTGTTACAGTAAACACATGAACAACTCCTCACCTTTTTGGTGTTCATTTGGAATTCAATTTCATTTATTTCAAAAATTTATTTTTTACTAGCGTATTGACTAGCTAGGAATTTAATGTAATATTTTTTCATTAATGAAAAATAATAGCTATTGCCGCAACACTATGTACAATGCGACATGATGCTGCAGTACTCACATAAATCGCCAGCAGTGTCGCCAGTCTCTCTGTGGACTAACATCAGCAAAAAATCTGAGAGCAATCAGCACTTCTCTTCAATTTTAAATTCGGACACCATACTGGCCGACTTGAGGTATTGGTTCGTAATAATCCAAATATTCAAGATAATCCATTATTCAAACATACACTCACAAAATCACTTCCACACCACGGATCACGCAAACGAATGGTCGCTCATCACGGTCTGGACTCAACTTAATAGTTCAATTATGCAATGCAGATGCAGACTATTTCTGCATCCGGTGATGATGCAAGCAAACGCAGCTGCCTCCAATCAGCAACAATCAACCCCACATAGATTTCATCTTCTCACACTCTCTTACAATTACAACGTATTTAATACAGTTCTCCTTCATTACTGATGTAGGTGCAGTTCCATATTATGTTCAAACCAATTATAGCCATTTAATCAATACTAATTAATCCACCAATTAGTCTAATCGATACTATTGTAGCCCAGATTCGTAGAAGGTAATCAACCACTGATAGAAATTGAGTCAAAGGAATTTGCTTCCAATTTAATATTTTTTCAGACATTGTTTTAACAAAAAATATATTATATAAGTGATGATAAAATTATGGGCTATACAGAGAATGGGCTAGTGCGTACTGCCAGAGACAAATAAATAGGTAACTTTCAAACAGTATCTTTACTCTATGGAACTGCATATAGCAAATACTTCAGAAAGATCTTTTTGAAGTAAGTCAGTTTTGTTTTTACCATCTTTAAACAATTGAAAGTTCAATATAACATGTATTGATAATTGTTCATTCAGTTTCATGCATGAATGTGAATAGATAATGTATGTAAATCAGTTCATGTGATTGAAACATAGTTCCCTTGACCAATGCTCCAGCACCTTTTTTCTAGTATGGTACCCACAAAATGTCCCAGTTATTTTAAAGAGTAGTTTCCACCGGGGACAGGAGGATATACGAATCTCCAGTAATATCTTGGAACATGGATATATCCCTCCCCCCAATATATTTTTTTGCACTTGAGTAAAAATCATGAATATCATAGGTTTGAAGACTGACATTGAAACTACTTTTTGAAACAATTGAATGACCAATAAAATCATATTTCCATCCTATTTGTTATATGAACTGAAATATAGGCCTATGATATATTATTTTCTATGAAAAATTAAATAATAATTAGCCCACTGAACATAAAGAAACTTCATTATTAGGATGTAGTTTTTCAAGTAGAAATTGCTCACTAAATTGAGGGCATTTTTCTGAAATATTCTGGGGGAGGCCCCCTGGACCCCCTTCTCGTGAGAGGTATAGAATTTTCTTGTTGTTTGGAGGTGTTTTCATTTCACTTTCTTATGTTATAATATTTTAAACATCAGTGGAAAAACATTTCAAATATGACTTTATGGGTAATGAAATTGTTCAGAATTCAAAGACAAACCCCAATTTGACACTGGTTTTTGATAAAATCAAAACAATAGCGAGTTAATAGCTTAATCCCGAATTTAAACCTGCCTCCTAGCTGGTCTAAGTTGGAGTCTAAAATCATCACTTTTGCTCCTGAGATTATCACATTTTAGCCTGATCCCGATCTCAGCAATCCACCGATATTATCTTTTAAACCCGAGTTGATCTATGCTTGAACCCAGCGATCCACCGAGACTAATTTTTAGCCTAGACTGGAACTCAGCAAACCGATTTTTAGACCGCAGGTTTTTCCCTGTGATAATTGCCAGTCAGCCAACTTTTGCGCTCGAGCGTGGTTAATCCCGAACTCAGCAAACCGATTTTTGATCTGCGGCGCAAAAACCGGTTTTGATGTGACAACGTCTTATAAATTGGTTTGCCGGGTGACACTTCAAGAAACTGCGTTACGTTCCCACGTTATGCGCTCACAATGAGAGCGAGTGAGAGCGTTCGTTTCGGTTCACGGTCGTCTGGAAAGAGCACGAATAGGAGCAGTGACGAGCAATGCAGCAAGAATCCGAAGGCATTCACCTGGAGTGAGAGTGAAACGGAGCAGTCAACCTGCGCAGGCGCCGCAAGCAATCGCCTGCGACTGCGCCTGCTTAGGTGAATAAGTGAATATTATTGTAGTAATCACAATAATGCATAATCACATAATCATGCATAAGTGAATAGGTTATGTTGTAGTAATCACAATGTTGTGGTTCAGTGCGAGATTCTTTGTATAAATTAATGTTTTAAATATAATTCTTTGTATAAATAAATGTTTTAAATTGTTACTATTATTTCATCCTTCTTCCTACTATACGAATGAATATTCACATTAAAATTATTTTACCACTCAAAGTCGTTGTCACGTAAAACTTTCGCCTGTATACTGACTTTACAGACAACCATGCAATTTTTTAGCTGAGTGCAAGAGATAATCCCGATCTCAGCAATCGCCCCAAAGGGGCGGCAATCACTCCATGATGCCGTTGCCGGTTGGTATGGTATAGCGCCAGTAGGTTCTGCTCAGGAATGTGACCCACTCAGTCACTGACCTCATTTGTCGTTAGCCCAGTTTGTCATCAGTGTGAAATGAAGATGGACCCAGTTAGTCGTCGACCCACTTTCTGTTCCCGTTGGTATTCTGTATGAATGGAGTTCCTTGTAGGCTACATCATAGTAGGACCTGATATAATATAGTATAGAGTTCTTAATAACTGTGTAATGGGAGTTGTGAGTGAACTGTGCACTTATTACTGACTAGCAGGTAACCCTCTAATTGGAAACTTGACCTACTGAAATCTTGAAGAATTTTAAATAGGCCTTTTACCAGTAGCGGCTCGTGATCTTCTAGCTTGGGGGTTCAACCTCATGATCTATTGGAGAGAAAGGTCAATAGGATATAGAGTATTGCCATAATCAGTGGTAAGGTGATCAATAATAATTACACCCCAAAGATTGAGCTTATTTCTACAAATATAAATTTTTGTCCTGTTCATATTTTTTTTGTTTGATTTTTACTTCGGGAGTTGGTCACTATTATGTTTTATTTTACACCTACCCTCAATATTAATATTGTTTGTATTTAACAATATTTCTTCATCAAAATGCTGTTACGGAAACACAATAAATTATATCACACTCTCACTAAAAGAAAATGGACCACTAGAAATACTCACAAATACACAAAACACACTAAAATTACTATATTCTTCTACATGCAAAACCAATTTATATAACGAAAAATGCAGTGAGATCTATCACAACTGTATACAGTGTATACCCGTAACCATATTGTATACCCTCAAAACTGTAACGCTTAGGCTACTTCTTGTTTACTGCTCTTTTACTGTTTACTGCCACCAAATTTAAATTTATTGGTTATAAATAAGCAAGTTCAAGATGGCACTGTATCCGTATCACGAATACTCACGATTCATTCCGAGGTTACGAATGCTTCACTTGCCTCGGCTAGGTTCGGCTACTCCCGGATGAACTCGTGAAACTTGGTTCAGACAGGATTGTGAACCAAATCCGTGCTAGCAAGCCGATTCCCCTCCTCCGTTCCACTACCATACCCAGCCATGTTTTTGGGTTCACATCGGGAAATGAACACTGCTTTCCACCTCCACCCGTCTCGCCATTCCATTCGGTGCTGTTTCAAGCAAGGCGGGTTCTCAGGCACCGGCAGCAAAACATCGACATTAAGTTTACGTGGATGAAAAATGTTGTGATGTAATTCAATGAGTATTAAATAGAAATATAATTATTTGAGTTGCAAATTCATCATTGTATAGGAAGTTGATTCAATTCTGGGGGTTCGATGAACCATTGAACACATAGGACGAGCCGCCACTGCCTTTAACCATCCTCGATTAATTAAGAGTCCAGATGCAAAATTTCAAGTTAATCAGTCCAGTACGGTAGTTCAGACATGATGAAGTGTCATTCATGAATTTCTCATCCCGCACGTCATAAGCCAATCCTTTCCTTTAAAATCCAATATTAGATCAGTTAATACTAGCAGTGGGATGAGTAAAACTATAATCTTCATAAAAATAATAAATGCTAAGTAGTAGGCCTATAAACTTGAATTATATAATTAATAACTAATAAGTAGGCCTATAAAATTATTAACGTTTGAAGTCTTATGAAAGTATAATCTGTCAAAGTATTTAAAAAAACTTGTTGCAAATATAATGTGAAAGCAACAAAATTTTATAGAACACACTAGACTACAGTTTTGTTGCAGGATGATAGGTAGTTTTTGAAATATCGTTGATGAAAGGCTATAATTTATTCATTACTCTCTCCTATCCTAATAATAATAGTATTAAATTATGATTATATAAGTTTACAGCAAAATTATAAAATAAAAGTTTGAGATCTTCATCTCTTTGGTAGCCTATCATGCAAATCATGATAATTTATCTCTTTTAATGTCTTAAATTATGGAGAGACTTTTTCAGATAAGCTACAATAATGCGGACGATTGTCATTATTATACCCATCCTCAATAAGACCAATATGACATCATTATTAATACTTCAATTGATTTATTGATTTGCTAGAAGCTAACATGACTTGAACGTTTCGAAACGTTCTTTTAAGTTATTAAACGTAAACGTTCAAAAGTCATTATTATCTTCACTAGACTTCGCAGAGAGCACCTGGGACCTAGAAAGCTGTGCTGTTTTTTCGTTTGTAACGTGATTTTAGGAATAAGAAATCCTTCATAGTTTTATCGCAATCAATAGGGTAGTTTTTCATAAATTGTGATCAGTGAGTCGGTTCAGAATTCCTCAATAATTAACTTGAGCTATATATTTATAACATATGGTACTGAACCGATCGCATACAATTAACCCAGTAGATCTACATATCAATGAATCTAGTTTAAATTAATTCTCACTTGGATTGAAAATTGGTAACTGTTGCAGGTTATATAAATATTATTATCAAAGAACACTGAATACCAATGGTAACATCAGATCAAGCTTAATTCGATAACCGGTAACCAAGATATATAGACTATCAAAGAAGATTAATAACTTTTACTACATTCATGATAAAATTGAGACTACGGTATTTCGAATAAAAAATGTATAAAATTCCTCCACTTTTTTAGATAAAATTTATCTCAAAATTGGAAAATGTCTCCATTTTCATTCACAATATTAATAGACTTAGCGCCAATCCCAAACAAAGCCCTACGTAAAGAAATATTCAGACAGTCCTTTATTACTCTACCGAATTCAAACTATAATAATCATCCATTAATCAATACATTCTTTCAACAAAAGTTACCTTGACTTGACCAGTGATTGGTGAGTTGCATACCTCTTCTACACTTCGGATTGTTAAAAGTTGTTTGGAAGATTTGAACTACAAACTTCAGAATATCAATTTACAAAGGTTCAGATGAGAATATGATTCAAAATTGGTTTCCATGATCGGGGATTGGCATGGATTAGAGGAATCAAATTGAATTGTATGGAACAAACTGTGGAATCAATTTGAAGAAAGTTGCATGAACAATAAGAACAGCAAATGATAACATTCAATCATTGCAATTACATTTGAGAATCGTAGTTCTAGACTAATCTGTGGTATTCTTAAATGCTTGGAATGAGCTTTGTACAATTATATTTGAAAAAAATCCCACACAAGACAAAATGGTTTGTTCTTTAAGCAACATGAAGGAGGAAGTATATATGGGTCACTTCATTTCAGGTGCTTCATTCTTAGCAATACAGGCGAAATGTTTTGACAAGACACGTCTTGCGGCCGGAGTAAAGTCCTTTTAAATTGGATGAATGACATTATACTCGTACATACTCTGTTAGAGCCAATGTAATGGGCTTCAAATCAGTTACTTAGTAGCTCAAAATAAAGTCGTTACCTTTAAGAAGCTTCTCGTACAAGGATGGCGGGTTCGCAGTGGACTGTACGGCGGTTTCGCAGTGGACTGTACGCGGTTTTCTCGTTCGGGTAGGCGGTAGCACGTTATTGTAATAAGAAATCACTTGCACTGGCTGGGGGAAAACATGGGCCCATGTCGCAGCGAAGAGGTCGTACATTTATAAGTTCTTTCAAAGGGAGGAAAAATTGGTAGCGTTAGTGCACGTTTTAGAACAAGCCATCTTGACAAAGCGGAAACGGGCGAAGTAGTAGGGGGGAGGGAACAAGCCGAGAGAGAGAGCAGTGCCATCTACAATGGGCTTGGCGATATCATTGCGGCTGATGGCAGTGGCATGTTAGATGGCCATGGGTGAGCGCGGTTGATTCAAAACACAGCCAACTTACCGACAGATATAAGAGGGAAACTGCCGAAGTTATATTGGCGGTAACATACCCCCCCCTCAAAAACGAACAGTTTTTCATAGCGGTGGAAACAATCTCCAGCGGGTCGGTGACAATACACAGTGAGAGCGTTGCACAAATGACCAGAAAGGTGGCGCAGACAGGAACAGTGGTGTAGCTAGGAGCAGCGGTGTAGACAGAAACAGCAGTGTAGACAGGAACGGCGGTGTAGACAGTAACAATCCTCACGGATGTGAGCGAGGCGGTCTTCATGCGGTGTGTGCGGTAACTGTAGAAGGTTTCAAATGATGCGGTGAACTTTGCGTATGTCTCGAACAATGTTCCCAGATGCGCATTTGATAGTGACTACACGTACTAGATCTGAGATCAAACTTTGCATAGATGGGGCGGAGCTCCTGAAATTTTCACAGATATGGGACTTGTAGCAGTTGATAGAGCTTATCAATAACTATTCTAGATATAAATTTGATCAAAATCGTTGGAGCCGTTTTCGAGAAAATCGTGAAACCCCTGTTTTGACAACATTTTCGTCATTTCAGCCGCCATCTTGAACTGCATTTAATCGAAATTGTTCGTGTCGGATCCTTATACTGTAAGGACCTAAGGTTCCGAATTTCAAGTCATTCCGTTAATTGGGACATGAGATATCGTGTACACAGACGCCAACTCATACACTATCACCACACACACCACACACACACACACACACACACACACACACACACACACACACACAC
>NW_024094902.1:0-9211 GCF_014356525.2 Nilaparvata lugens
TACACTCACAATAATGATGTTCTTGTAGTTCTTGTAGAATAATCAATTATCTCCAATAATTAATGGCAGGTCCTTTTCGTCTCCGCTGGGCTGTGTATGGTCCAGATTTCTTATAAATTTCTATCAGTATTGAAGATATATTTACGGGAATAAATTATAGTTAAGAACTCTTATCAACACTGAGTTCACAAATAATCAAACAATAAGATACTTGACATCTGAAAAGAGGATTGACTTGATGCTTTTAAAAAATTAATTGGAAGAAAGAACCCTAATCTCCAGTGCTCCTCAAGGTCGAGATCACAGCCAGAGAGAATGATTTTCAGAAAAATGTCATCTCTCTTAAACGATTTATAAGCTTTCCTCTGATTGTCTTCTAATCTTAGTAAGACGTGATGTAATTGGTTACTAAGATTCGGGTTTCTCCAACTTGTTATACAAAGATAAATGAAAGTTCTAAATAAATAAATTAAGAATAGTCTGAGAATATGAATCTTTGGAGTCTAAAGGTTATGCTACTTACGTAACTTAAATGATAATTCGTACACAATTTTGAGTCCAAAAAATGTATCTACTACAATTTTGAATTAAATAGATTGATCAATTTCCAAATACGAATCCAAACAAAACTCTTCCTTCACAATTGCAAAAAAAATATTGAAAATTTCACTCAAATTCACAAACTCATGTAAACATCAAAACATATTTACAACAATTTTAAAGATTTATTCATAACTTATCCTGTTACTATTTACAAAATTCGAATGATATTTGAAAATTTGTAGAATTTCCACTCACCTCTGCACAGCCAACGCAAGAGTCAGCCATATTGAAGCGGTGTGAAACAGGGCCGGTATCACCTCGTTCATCACATTCCAAGCGTAACAGGCGCCTACAGGACTCAGTGGTTTATAATGGTTCCCAAAAGTATACATATAAAACAACCAGGGCGCGGGAAAAAGCAACGTAAACATATCTGACAATGCCATCGCCATTAGAACTGCATTAGTTGGAGTCCGCATATGCCTTTTAGATAATACCACCACTATCAAAGTATTGGCTACAATCGTAATCAGCAGTAACAGCGGCATAACGTAACCGTACATTGGTTGGGCATACTGTATGGGGAGTTCGCGGGTTACATTGAGGTAATCGGGGATTAGTTGATCGGCGGTTAAGTTTGAGTCGAGGGTTATGTTGGGTGGTAGAAGGGTGGTGAAATTTAGGGAGGCCGCCCCCCCGTCGGAGGAGTTGGAGTACTCTATTAGGATGTAGTTGGACATGGTTGGATACATTGCGAGGCTGGAGTGGTATCACCGGAGATGTCTGCAACAGAGGGAAACAGAGACAAGCATGTAATAAATCATGTGATGAGACATATAATATTATAGAAACACTAGCATTTTTGTCTAATAATATCATAAATATCGAGGCACCGAGCTTTGCTCGTTATGTATTTATTGACTTTTGATAAACCGAACAAATAAAATCAAATCAAATCAATTCATTTCTCCACATTGCATTACAAAAAAAAATGTAAAATTCATAAATTCAATTATAAAATAGAGTACATCAATTGAATAAAAAAATGATACATTACTACATTAATGCTAGTACATAGATGGCATGGAATTCCCCTAAGGACGTCTCCTATACGTCTGTGAATGGGGGAGAGTTCTTGCATGAAAATAAGTAACATGTATCTTTATCTGTGCTATGAACTAATAACTTTATGTTCTATACAACCTATTAAGTAAAGTAGCTGCTGTTTATAGTTTATTCTTAAAAATACGTGATCAATAGCAGAGCAGAGTTGATTATAATTTACAAGTGGGAGAGCAAGGGAACCTAAGACCAGCAATGAAGCGAAAAAGTTATATTTAATTAAATTGAGCTGGTAAGTTATACTACATGTACGGTGAATGAAGCACAGTTCCTCAGTTCCAATCCAGCCTATGCCAAAAAGCCACCCGACTAATCTCTTTATACACCACGTCGCTGCGATCCTCAGCCTCCCTGATGACGTCCGGCAAATTCCTATAGATAATTTGAGCTAGGTAGTATGGTGATTGAGTTCTATTCCATGCATTAATCTAGGTGTTGAATATCCATGGTTGTTCCTGAGTCGTGTTTGATAATTGTGTTGTATATAGCGAATAGGTTTATTTTATTTTTCCTTATATATGTGAGAAATGTTTTTATAAATTGCGAGGCTGGAGTGGTATCACCGGAGATGTCTGCAACAGAGGGAAACAGAGACAAGCATGTAATAAATCATGTGATGAGACATATAATATTATAGAAACACTAGCATTTTTGTCTAATAATATCATAAATATCGAGGCACCGAGCTTTGCTCGTTATGTATTTATTGACTTTTGATAAACCGAACAAATAAAATCAAATCAAATCAATTCATTTCTCCACATTGCATTACAAAAAAAAATGTAAAATTCATAAATTCAATTATAAATAGAGTACATCAATTGAAATAAAAAATGATACATTACTACATTAATGCTAGTACATAGATGGCATGGAATTCCCCTAAGACGTCTCCTATACGTCTGTGAATGGGGGAGAGTTCTTGCATGAAAATAGAGTAACATGTATCTTTATCTGTGCTATGAACTAATAACTTTATGTTCTATACAACCTATATAAGTAAATGTAGCTGCTGTTTATAGTTTATTCTTAAAAATACGTGATCAATAGCAGAGCAGAGTTGATTATAAATTTACAAGTGGGAGAGCAAGGGAACCTAAGACCAGCAATGAAGCGAAAAAGTTATATTTTAATTAAATTGAGCTGGTAAGTTATACTACATGTACGGTGAATGAAGCAGTTCCTCAGTTCCAATCCAGCCTATGCCAAAAAGCCACCCGACTAATCTACTTTTATACACCACGTCGCTGCGATCCTCAGCCTCCCTGATGACGTCCGGCAAATTCCTATAGATAATTTGAGCTAGGTAGTATGGTGATTTGAGTTCTATTCCATGCATTAATCTAGGTGTTGAATATCCATGGTTGTTCCTGAGTCGTGTTTGATAATTGTGTTGTATATTAGCGAATAGGTTTATTTTATTTTTCCTTATATATGTGAGAAATGTTTTTATAAATAACTGTCTTAGAAAAGGCACAGGGGTGTCCGAGAATAGCAGCAACGTGGGGAACACAATTCTTTAAAATTATTGAGGAAGTACTATCAGGCCCAGCCCAAAACTGTTTCTTTCCCGAATTTTGATAAACTGAACACAATTCTTCAAAATGATTGGGGAAGTACTAACAGGCCCAGCCCAAAACTGTTGTTACCCGAATTTTGATTTATACACTATAAATAGTCCAGGAAGTAGGTTATGTTCCATACACTTGAATTCAGGTTCAATTATCTGTTCAAACATTTGAAAATAAAAAAAAAAAATACTTCAGATTATATACAAACCAAATTGAATTACAACTCACTAATCACTTGAAATTGTCAAATAATGATCAACTTTGAAAATTATGATATAGTCTACTCTAGTTCAGGAGGATTATCATGTCATGTCAACAAATCAGATTATGTTGATACAATCGATTAAAAACTGTCTAGTTGGATAAAATTTCTCTAGAAAATCTTAGTTAAGTTTTTCTCTAGAAAATTCTTAAATAAGTTTTTTCTAGAAAAACTTTGAAAATTATGATATACTCTAGTTTAGGAGGATTATCATGTCAACAAATCAGATTATGTTGATCAAATCGATTAAAAATTGTCTAGCTGGATTAAATTTCTCACTGATTGATCATGATTACACAGCTGGGAATAATTCTGTCTCTCTCCCACACAGGCACACGCATCTTCTGTTATCGAGAGACGACGAGATTATCATCTGTTTTCCAAGGATGAATATTATCCTTTTATGTCGTTCAGCGAGTTCTCCAAAGAATGAGACCTAGTGCAATCGAATCTTTATATCATAAACCTGCTATATTCCAAATTTCGTGAAAATCGTTAGAGTAGTTTTCGTGATCCGAAAAACTTAAATAACCAGATATAAAAATAGCCAGATATAGAAATAACCAGATTTGAAAATAACCAGATATAAAAATAACCAGATATATAAAGAAATTGCTCGCTAAATATAATAGGATATCTGATAGTATTAATATTGAAAGTTTTCTCAAGTTCTGAATTTTCACACTGGGGATGACACCATAATAAGGTGCCTACAGACTAGAGCCCAACGAACACTATGATTAGTATATACATATTTCCGTGCAAATTGTATCATTATCCGTGCAAATCTGATATCATAATCACAACATCAGCTTTTGTGAAGTGGAATGTGTGTGTTCGTGGTGCTCAAGTCTGTACGCGGCTGTAGGTGATGTTGTAACAGCTATGCAACTTTTCAATGAATTCCTAATATTATTAACAATATTCCAGTCTACAGATGTAAATTGATGTGAAAATTTTATTTCTTCAAATGCTAATTGATGAACTATTATTATTAAGCGAAAATCCCAATTAAATGCTTAAAGACTTCTTCTACTGCAAATATTGATAACAGGGTTGACATCTGGATGGAATTCGATGAGAGCTACTATCCAGAAATTATTTGCTAGCCCGGGAATCGAACCCATTACCTCACAATTGTTAGTCAGGCTCACTCAGTGAAATGGGTGCTGCTATCCAAAGACTGTGTAGGGTATAGGGGCGAGCATAACCAATATTTTGAGTTTCAGAAGGAAGAAGAAGTAGAAGAGGAAGAAGAAGAAGAAGAAGAAGAAGAAGAAGAAGAAGAAGAAGAGAATAAGAAGAGAAGAAGGAAAGGAGAAGAAGAAGGAGAAGAAGACTAAGAAGAAGAAGAAGAAGAAGCAGAAGAAGAAGAAGAAGAAGAAGAAGAAGAAGAAGAGAAGAAGAGAAGAAGAAGAAGAAGAAGAAGAAGAAGAAGAGAAGAAGAAGAAGAAGAGAAGAAGAAGAAGAAGAAGAAGAAGAAGAAGAAGAAGAAGAAGAAGAAGAAGAAGAAGAAGAAGAAGAAGAAGAAGAAGAAGAAGAAGAAGAAGAAGAAGAAGAAGAAGAAGAAGAAGAAGAAGAAGAGAAGAAGGGATAAGAAGAATAGGAGAAGTGGAAGAGGAGAAGGATGAAAAAACGTAGCACTCGGGATGAAAACTTAGAGGAGGAAGAAAAAGACTGAAAAGAGGAACTGCGCGGAGAGATAGTCTGAACAATTCTGTCGAAGAAGAGGATGAAAAAGGAGAAGAAGGAGAAGAAGAAGAGTAAGAAGAAAACCTAAGAAGAGAGAGAGTCTAAACAGTTTCGTCAAGGTTAAATCCGGAAATCAGATACCGTGTTTTACTGCTGAAGTTTGCTCGTTATTTGGAAGTGTATTGGAAGACAGACATTATTTTTGTATGCGCTGGGAATATTCAGACTTTGTCTTGTTGGCTGTTATTTTTGTACGAAAGTCTCTCTCTTGAAATTGGACACTAAATTCATTGCTCTCCAAATAACCAGGGATATCTGTTACAACTACGTTCTGAATATATTTTCATGACTATTTTCCATTATCATGGATGTCTGTGAAGTTTCAGGAATCGTAAGTTATTCCATCATTTTTCATATCCAGTAGTCTTCAGTCGATACCACAAGTAGTTCTGTGAACAGTAGACCTCGCGCAGTTATAAACCACAGCCTCCTCTGATACTGTCAATCAGAGTACCTAAATTATGTTCTGTCCTGTCGGCGAGATATTGGAGTGTGAAAAACTAATCGATGTTTGGGTTGTTGTATCGACAATAATTTTTTGTCAACAACTATGCTGCTATAGTTGAAAGCAGAGAAAATACTATGCTTTTTCGAGTTATGAATTGCATGCCTCATTGAATGCAATTAATAGTCCACATGACAGCTGATTTTTTACCAAGTTACATTGAGATATCAATTAGTTACTTACTCCTTAGCTCTACAGGTCGCTACAACCCTTGGTCTCCCTCTCCATCTCTCCCGATCGACTGCCTGCCGTTTCCAGTTTCGAACTTCAAGCGTTCTTAAATCATGCTCAACGTCATCTGTCCATCTATTCCTTGGCCTTCCTTTTCTTCTTCTATTATATATTCTTCCCCTCCATATACATTTGGCAATCCTTCCATCATCCATTCTGAGCAAGTGCCCCATCCACCTAATTCTGCCAGCTTTAATAAATCGAAAGATGTCTTCACTCCACAGGAAGCGCTTGATTTCGCTATTTTTTCTCCTGAGATATTAATTGCATGCAATTTATAATCCACTCGACAGCTGGTTTATGATGAATAATTCTATAGTCTGATTTTGACTCTAATATTGGCGTATGAAGGAGGCTCCTTTTCCGTATATATCATCCTTGAAGTGCAAAATTTCCAGAAACCTTGTATATACGTCGACGCGCAATTTAAAAAGGAACATACCTGTCAAATTTTATGAGTCTATTACCGTTTCGCCGTAAATGAGCAACATATAAACATTTAAACATATAAACATGATGAGGAATGCAAAACCGTCAACTGGCCTAATGGCCCAATGGCCCAGGACTTGGCTGAGTTCATGACTTCAAACAGCTGGAGTCAGAAAATTGGCTTTCCGAAACGGGGCGTAGTCGTAGTGATAGATAGAGTCACGTTTAAATTTAATTTAAGAAAATTACAAAATTGAACACAAAATAAAATAACGAGAAAATAGTGTTTCAAATAAGTTTGACCCATTTTTAATTATACAGGGATGTTCCATTTCTTCAAGGATAAACGTTTTGCAATTATAGAAATGAGAAAATGAAGATTGTTATAAAAACTGCAACTACGCCCCGTCTCGGAAAGCCAATTTTCTGACTCCAGCTGTTTAAAGTCTAGAATTTAACTAAATCCCGAGCTCGGAGACCGGCTCTAAATCAATTATTTCAAAAAACATCATAGACTGGCAGGTAACCCATGCACTGCAAGGGTCCTTCTCCTCAAAAAACTCTTCTCTGATTGGTTGTTGTGGTATTTAATCAATGATTAAAATCAAACAGGTCTTTTTGCAACTGGGCCTCAATCTAATGGTAGGTTAGATGTTCAAATTGTTCATGATATTTCTATGTTCAGATACCATTAGCTTTGAACTTGATCGGACTTGAATCGGATGAAGTGTGTTTCAGAGTTAATTGGAGCAATGAAATATCAATTCCGAACATCTGTGCATGAACAAACGAACGATGTCATTCAAATAGTCACTGAAGTTGATCCGAGATACTCAAATTACAAACGTTTCTCTGTTTCTAGATCCAATCAAGTTGAATTAGGGTAGGTTCAAATCGATCTGTGAATTTCAGTTCATATTGAACAAAGTTTTTCTGGTTCAATCATTGTTCAAAGGATATCAAGAAATTTGCTGTCAAATGATGTTTTGAAACTCATGGACATGGCCCAGTAGTGAGTTCAATTCGATCAGCAAACTGCGGTCTTTCAGTATTCAAATCGATCAGTGAATTTCGGTTCACATTGAACAAAGTTTTTCTGGTTCAATCATTGTTCAAAGGATATCAAGAAATTTGCAGTAAAATTGAAACTCATAGTCATGGCCTAGAAGTGAGTTCAAATCGATCAGCAAACTGCAGTCTATAATTGAACAAAACAGTATTTCTAGTTCAGTTTTATTTTCCATAGGATATCAAAAGATTTGCAGTCAAATTAAAGCTTACAGTCTTTATACATATTAAGTTTGTTCAATTATTGTTCATAGGATATCGAAGAATTCGCAATCGGAGTTAACAGTCATGATACAATCAAGTTCACCCCATTAAAGAACGAACCCAATTGGAATTAATAGGATATTAACATGAGAATTCCAAAGCATGGAACAAATTGCAGTGGATGATTATTACTGCTCAAACTGTATTAAACAGGATATCTATAATAGGATATCGAGCAATTTGGAATCAAAGTTCATAATCATAATCTACAGTTGCCAAGAAAATACAATTTCTTGTAGAATTTCTCATGAAGTCTCAATTCCATGAATGAGCTTGAGAGCTAGAGAGTATCCACATAGCTGATATTAAACAAGCATTAATAAAGAGGTCCACGTTATAATGGCAGAGGAGGTAGATAGGAGAAAACGTTGCCGATCCTCTGTCTTGTCAATGCCTTCTATAGACGGTAGCTGATACAAGTTTATTGATGTACTATCACCTGTTCATTCTCGTATAAAATGATCAATTATATTCCATCAAGCAAGAAACTATATATTTTTAATAATTTGATAATGAATTTTCATAATGAAGAGGATATATTTTGTTGATTAATTATTAATTCTACATTGTTGAAGGACAATCTTATAACAGATCAAAGGGAGAAAGAGATAGCTATCCGATTTGTTGAATGATAGAGAATGATAGCAATACCATTATTGAATGAAAAAGACTAAGAAGTTGTCAAAAAATCACTGATTTATTGATAATTAGAAAGACCGGTTTCGGTTATTACACCATTGTCAATCTCTGATAAACAGATCTGACTTTATCAGAGATTGACAATGGTGTAATAACCGAAACCGGTCTATCTAATTATCAATAAATCAGTGGTTTTTTTGACAACTTCTTAGTCTTTTTCATTCAATATGAATAATTACCACACTATCAACTTCTCAACTACACAAAAAGCAATACCCTTACCTATCAAACTCTGCCATTATAACGTGGACCACACTAAAGCACAAAGTTATCTTATTTTTTCTACAACTGCGCATAAAAAAAGGATTTACATACTCAATTCTCCTCGAAAAACAGCTTATTTCTGAGGAGAATCTACTTTTTCGTTCGCCAACCATGCGCGCATGCGCAGTAAATTTTCTTTACGCTCGCAAATCATTCACGCATGCGCAGAAGAGTTTCTTTACGCTCGCCAATCAGCTGATGGTAAGCAGCTCGCCAAAAGGTTAGATCTTAACCTAAGATGTCGGTAATTGTAACACCACCGATATAAGTAATTTAACAGTTTTGGGCAGTTGTAGAAAAAATTTGGATGTAATTCGCGCGTAATGCTTCTTTATCGCTCTTGCAAAATTATCACGCTCCGCTTCGCGTCGCGTGATAACTGTTTTCCGCGAGCGATTAAGTCTTAATACATGAGTAGCTATTGAATTAGCACCATTATTTTATTTTGGTTCAGTAGCTGGCAGCTACCAATTTGAATTCTCTCCTTCTCACTCTTTTCTT
>NW_024094903.1:0-8789 GCF_014356525.2 Nilaparvata lugens
ATGAATAAAAATCCTAAATTAATAAAACAATATAAAAATCTTAAAGCACCCTTTATTTAAAAAAGAAACTTAAAATGAAGGGTGCTTAAGATTTTTATATACATTTTTTTAATTTAATAGTAGCCCATGTGAATGAAGTGTTTTTATGAAAATCCTAATTCATTTTGTATTCGAAAGTGATACATAAGTTCTGGGATCTATTCTCCAATAGGTGTCTGATCTCATAAGGGGTGAAATCTGATCTGCAAAGTACATGGAAACCAATATGAGAAAGCAAACAATTCGAAATGATGAAAACTAAAGCACTTGATAAATTCATCAAGTATATATATTTATCTTTATTATAAAATGTTGTATTGGAATTTTTTTGGAATTACGCCAAAGCTCTGCTTAGAACCGGTGGTTTTTTGGCGTTTTCCAACGTTTTCTAGACTTTTTCAGGAACTAATGTAGAGAAAATGTTCAAATTTTGAACAGAAATTCTTGGGTCTAGGAATTTTGTCTTGAGAGGAATTAATCTATAATAACACCAAAGATTCGTCTGATATAGGTGGTTTTAAAGAGTTTGAAAGGGTTTCCTAGCGTTTTTTGTGTTTTATGATTTTTCAAGAACCAATCGAAAGAAAATTTTCAAGTTTGGTACAGAAGCTCAGCCAGGGTATAGTCTTTGTTTTTTTAGAGGTCAGTTTTCTTTATTTATCACATTGTGGACAAATACTTAACATGAGGAATGGAAAAACAGGCGAAAGAAAATTTTCAAGTTTGGTACAGAAGCTCAGCCAGGGTATAGTCTTCGTTTTTTTAGAGGACAGTTTTCTTTAATTATCACATTGTGTACAAATACTTGACATGAGGAATGGAACAACAGGCTCATGCCCAAAACTGTCCCATTTCCAATTTATACTACACTGTCCAAATCGAAATATCGTTATGTCACTTTCACTTTTCAAAATACAATTAACGCTCTACAACACTCAGATAAACGAGAAAATTTTGAATCAAATAGATACTATTAGAGTCTAAAATCAAAAAAATCCAGAACAGTATAATAAACTGTTGTTTATTAATTGGTTTTCTTTAATCACTTCGAAAATACGCTCAAAACTAGCGGCTTTTCAGCGTTTTCTCATCTTTATTCAAAATAAAATAGGTGTTTTTTAGCATTTTTCCGCGTTTTCCCAGCTTTTACAAGACCAAAATCCTGGATGTATAAACGAAACTGTTTCAGCTTTATGAGTCTTTCAATATTCAAGGATGGGCTGTACTTCAAAAACTTATAAGTTCCTGCTACAGACAAAAATGTTGCATTCAACTGTAGAGAAGAATGCATGAGTCCCTAACTGAATCTTTATTCAAAATAAAATAGGTGTTTTTTAGCGTTTTTCTGCGTTTTCTCAGCTTTTACAAAACCAAAATCATGGATGTATAAACGAAACTGTTTCAGCTTTATGAGTCTTTCAATATTCAAGGTTGGACTGTACTTCAAAAACTTATAAGTTCCTGCTACAGACAAACATTGTTGCATTTAACTGTAGAGAAGAATGCATTAGAGTCTCTAACTGACAATGAACGGCCCTAGTATGGAAGTCGGTCGAAATAGTTTCGAAGAAGTGACTATTTTAGGAGCGCAACCGAAAGTGGAACCCTATTAACCACCCTGGTGGGGTCGGTGGGGGCGGGAAAGTGAGAAATGTGCTCTGTGGTCCGGTGGGATCGTTGGGTGGGTGTGGGTGGGGGGTGGGAAAGCGTTGTCATGGAAACGGGATTAAGTTCACCATTGATACACGGTTGTGCTTTCTGTGGCGGTCACCGTTTGTATTGTCACAGGACTCTGTATAGCACTGGATGGGATTCTATTTAGCACAGTATAGGACTCTGTTTAGCTAGTAGTATTGTATGAGACTGTGTTTAGCCATAAGTGCTATCAAACTGTTTTGTATAATTCTGTGAATGAAGCACTACATGATAATTATGTTCAGGATGCAGTTTTATCAAGCTGTTTTCAATACCGAGAGTGATTGCACGTAGGTAGATCAAGTGTTGTTGAAATAGTTTGCATTCGTATCCATTCTTACTGATTGATTCAAATAATCAAAATGATAGGGAGAGAAAAAATAACGTAACCCTATGCTATTCCCCTCCCAAATTTAGATAAGGTTACACATAGTCCGAAATAGGTTAAAACTGCGTTTACACCAAAATGTTAATAACTTAATCCTTACAAATTCTATTAGATTGAACATGACTTATCATGCACATGATGATGTGTTTGTCAAGTTCCGTTCAATCTAATAGAATCTATAAGGATTAAATTATTAACATTTTGTTGATAGCTTTGGTGTAAACGCGGCTTAAGTCTTGTAGTTGTTCACTTCACAAAATTAAACAATAAACGTGAAAATTGGTAGAATAGAAAGACTTATCTACTAAAGGCAAATGAATTAGAATGTACGAGTATTTCTAATTTCAACTAATTGAAAAACAGAATTGTATTCAATACCTCTTTGCTGAGAGGGAGGTAATTAAAGCAAAGAATCTGAAGTCGTCAATGCAATAAGATCAAAAATGATTCCTCAATTGACTTTCAGTTCAATAATGCGCTTAGAAGAGTTGATGGATTAGTTCTCAGATATTTAATTGTGTTAACCGTATTGGTGAAATAAAAAAAATTCCATCTAAGATACAGAACCAATTCAACGAATCTGACGTCAATGCAGTGACGTAATTTTACGGTGGATAAATTGAATTTGGTGATACTGGCCCGAGAGGAGTTGATTAGTTCTCTAATATTTCATCGTGATAACTGTATTGGTGAAATAGAGAAATAAATGTCCTTGGAAGATACAGAACCAAAGCAATGAATCTGACGTCATTTTACGGTGGATAAATTCATTTGGGTTAAGGTACAACGTACAAACACCAAAATCGGACGTACGATTTTTTGCCGTCCTTATGAAATTTATCAGATTAAACGGAACTTTACAAACAGATAATCTGTTTGACGAGTTATGTTTTATCTAATAGAATTAGACTCGTCCAAAAATTGATGTGTATGTAATAGACTTTACAAATTAGTTTGTATTTCAACGGGGAAGCAATTGGGGAGGCACTAAGTAGTATGGAGAGTAGTAGATGATGATTCAACCGCATCCTTCAGTTCCATCAAGGTTCTCTAGTCGCGGCTTCAGTCTTTCCTACATCTTTCTCTTTAACTCCCCTCCACGTCAATTTCATCTAACTCCTTCTCCTTCTTCTCCTTATTCTTCTTCTTCATCTGTTTTAATCTCTTCTCCTTCCTCTCTTATCTCTCAATCCTTATTCTCCATTCTTCAACTTCTACTTGTTAGATGTCTACATGTTATTTATTGCCATGAATCTTGTCTTAATAAACACATTTTGTTCCGTTTCTTCCACTTCATATTCCACCTTCGTTTTTCCTATCTACGCCTTCTTTTCTCTTCTTCTTGAACAGGCTCTTCCTATCTACACTTTCATTGACCAAGCGAAGTGAGGTCTAAAGGTGCGTACAGATATACGCGCCTCGAACATGAGCAATTCACTTTTAATCAGCTGATCACATCTATATTTTTACAGAAACGGTAAAATACAGATATAAAAAGCTTGGCATCAGCTGATTAAAAGTTAATTGCTCATGCTCGCGGCGCGTATATCTGTACGCACCTTTAGATTCAAGTCAACGGTTTTGCATTTCTCTTCATGTTTATAATTATATTTTTATGTTTCGCAGCAATAGATTTCATGAAATTTAACAGGTTTGTTCCTTTTTGAATTCCGCGTCGACGTATACATACGTTTTTTTGAAATTTTGCATTTTAAGGATAGTACAAAAGGAAAAGGAGTCTCCTTTAAACGCCAATATTACCGTAAAAATCAGACTAGAATATTATTCATCATGAAATCAGCTGTCTAGTGGACTATAATACTACCCGTTCAAAAACATCGAACATCTTGAAAATGTATCTTTCCATCAACGTTGAAGACAATTGCAGCCAGACCTGATAACAGCCCTCACACATTCCGGGACGACACGTCACGGTACGATAGGACAGAAAGCTCTATGTTTATTTAGGATTTTTCTAGACATTTTGAATTAATAAATTATCTATTAATTTTTGAGAAAACATAACAACAGGTCAATGTAACTAATGAGCGCGAGGTCTACTGTTCACAGAACTACTAGTAGATATCCTTTTCATCTTCCATCTCCCATCCTTCATTCATTTATTCTTTCTTTGCGTCATCTCTCTACTATCTTTATCTCTACACTGTATAATTGTTGGCCATTATATCTTTTTCCACTACATTCTGACCTCTATTCCATACTTACTTTGAATTTCTCCTTCGTCTTCCTCATTGACTCACTTCTGATTCTACTTTATTCATCCCTTTTACATACCCAAGGGGGAATGTACCTTATCACAAATTCTTGTGAAATTCTCTTTCCTCTTCATCCTTTCTTTCCTTTCTTCTTCATCTGCTCCTCTTCCTATTCCTCAACCTCTCTTTCTCACTACCAGACTATCTCTCCCTTCTGCTGCACTTCCTATCGTCTCTTGACTCTATAGATACTGATTATTTTTCCCTATAGGCCACGTATTTCTCTAATCCCTTTTATCACAACTACCTTTTCTCGTTCCTTCAAATAATTCACACAGCTTTGCCATTCTTATTTGCATCATCTTCTGAAAGTTTCTTATTCTTTCATCTCTGTTCCATTCTACTACTGACCTTCTTCCTCAACACTTAACTTTTCGTCTTTCTCTCTTCCACTTTTATTTTATCACTAGCCGTCAGGCTCGCTTCGCTCGCCATATCCAGCTAGCCAGGGGCTCCGCCCCCTGGACCCCCGACTGGATAGTCCAAAAATGAGAACAGCGAGCTCGCTTTGCTCACCTGAATTTTTCATTTGAGCATGCTTCATTCCATCAGAAAGTCAAAGTACTGAGAAAAGCTGAGAAAAACGTTGAAAAAGTTGAAAAAACGCGGATTTTGGGCGTATGTTTGATGAAATATTAAAGTCACCTCATCACAAAATGTTTAGACCCTAGCTAAAACCTCTGTACCAAATTTGAAAATTTCCTTTCTATTACTTGATGAAGTAACTGAGAAAACGCAAAAAACGCTAATTTTCGAGTGTATGTTTGGTGCTATTTCAAATTCCTTCTAACAACATTATTACACCCTAGCTGAGCTTCTGTACTGAATTTGAACATTTTCTGTTCATTTGTTCACGATAAAGCTGAAAAAAAGCTGGATAAACGCTAATTATGGGCTTATCTTTGACGTTATTGCAAATTCCTTCTAACACAACATTATTACACCCTAGCTGAGCTTCTGTACTGAATTTTAACATTTTCTGTTCATTTGTTCTCGATAGAGCTGAGAAAACGCTAAAAACGCTGGAAAAACGCAGATTTTGAGCGTATCTTTGGAATTTTTTTCAAATCCGTTCTTAGTGCGTCTCTAGAGGGCCAACTGAACATACCTACCAAATTTGACCGTTTTTATTCCGGTAGATTTTTAGTTCTGCGAGTGAGTGAATCAGTCAGTGAAAGCTATTTCGCTTTTATATATTCTCATCATTCTTCTAAATCTTTTCATTCCCCTTTTCACTGCCATTCTATTTCTTTCCATTTTCTTTTCCTCTACCACTCTATTTTTCCCATTCTTCTCATCTTTTCTCATTTCATTATTCTTCTTCTTCTCTCATTCCTTTATCTACCTCATGACAATCTCTCATCTAACAGATTTTTTCGTCTATCAACTTCTTCCGCTTTCACATTTTTGTATGTTTCCACTCTTTCTTACGTCGTTTATCCAATTTCTTTCTAGAAAACCTCAAGAGAATTATTCTCATTTTCTGTTCTATCTCTCCATTGGTAGAGACTTAGTGGGAAGAATACTTCGAATATTCTTTCCAAAGAATGGACATTGATAAGTCCAAGCTCCGCCAATTTATGTAGATGCATAACAATATTATCTATTTTATCTATAGTGTCACGTTACTTTTGATGGAATAACGCTTAGCCTCCTGCTTGGCGTCAATCGGTAGAGCATGAGAGTTAGCTTAATAACTATAAAATCTGGTCGTGGTTTTCTAGGGTATAATCTCACAAAATCATAATAGGCTCAGACAGAGCTTTCGCAATAATATAATACTGATAATCATAAAATATATATACATAAATATAATTTATATCCTATGGTATTGAGGAATAAAATGAATGTACACCATGAAGAATTTGATACATGTATTAAACAAATAATCTCAAATTAGATCAAAGAAAAAATATAGAGCAACAAAATATACAATGAAACAGAAACGAAATCAATAAATATCACAGATCAGTACTATTTTCTAGTTCTATAGGACGAAACTTTACCATGTGCTTTCACTTCATTGATCATATGCATTTATCTGCATGTAGCTTTGACATCAACTTGCTGTTGCTTGTCGTTTGGATAATCCTACTTATATATACTAACATCCCAAATCAGAGCATGATAAATTGACAAATCAATAATTAAATATATATTAATTTCTACAGTTTCCAATAAATATATATATCTCAGGGTGCAAGATTCGGCACCTGACAGAATAGATAGATCAATTTATCTAATGAACCAGAGCTACATTTTTTTATCACAAATTACATTATAAAATCAATGATCATATGAACATTTGTATTATTAGCTTAGAACTTAATATTCTTTTAATTGGTGTATCTTTTGGATATATAAATTGACTCGTTCCTATTCAATAAAATATTTCTTTTACCATTTTAAGACTTGCGCAAGTATTTTTATTAATTTCTTAATTTTTAAAACCTTTTCGATGAGCTAGCTTTTATTTCTTATTTCATTCGAAGCACTGAGGGCGCCCTATTATTATTTCAACTATTTTTCACTCACGTGCTGGATTTTCTATAAGTTGCTGATGGCGATCCGAAGTCCTGGTAGTCCTGGATTATTGGTGTCCGAAGTCATCTCTTCCAAGGGATTAAAAATATTTAAATGACTTTTGCTTTACTATAGCATCACATAGTCTTATGGAAATTACTAATTTCATTAAACTTTAAGTCATTAAAAAGGTACAGTAAAAGATATTGTGCTCTACAAATTTGGTGACATTCCATGGTAGTGGTTGGCAGGCAAGTGGGCAAGTTCTACCATCTTTTTCACAATTTTCATTTCCGACTTGCAATTTACATAAAATTTAAATAATTTGTTACTATGCCATTCAAGGCTCAAATAGTTCGTACCATCTATTAATTATTACTTATGTTACACATCTGATAATATTCTGCCTTCGGGCAATATCCGAACTAAACTGAACAACATAATTCAGAAACTCTTATCATTTATAGAAATATATACAATATATTTGAATCTGCTCACTATTACTGCCCATCAATGCTACCATTTGATTGGTTCATGCAAATTGTTATAGTATACATGCGCCTACGAACCTCCTACTTCCTTAATACATAAATTATTTTATCTGGGTTTTTTAGTACATTTTTTACATACAATATAATTTTCTAATGATTTTAGGTTGTTTCTCACTTTAACAACAATTAGCCATGTGCATTTTTGGTTCCTCTAGTTGCATACCATTTAGTTACAATAAATTTCTGCCAAGGTGTCTGGCTAGATTATACGTTATGCACTCAATCGATCCTTATGTCGCCGATCAATATATTTTACGCCTAACCTCAATTTTCAATACTTTATATAATATTATATAAGTAGCAAATTATTTCCATTTCTATTCGGCCGTTATAAATTTAGCCATGATACCTGATATATATCTAATCTTTAAAACATTATCGCATTTGGGGATATTAGCCTATTATTCCACTTAGACCTATAATTTCTTTCAAGTAGGGCTTTTTATTTACCCATCGGAATTTGATTCGTTACAATAGTTATTACAATTTTTTTTCATATTATATACAGCTCAATAATTATTTTCTTAATATTTATATTTTGTAAATTCATATATAATTTTGCTGTATTGTAAGCTATTGTATATAAGTGTATAAGCCAGTATATATTGTAATCTACATAAATAAAGTACTCAACATCATCAATCCATTTCCCTCTCTCTCCCTTCCCCCTACGGTTTTTTCTCTATCAACTTCTTATTCTTCCTCATTATCTTAAGTTTCTACTCTTTCTCACGTCATTTATCCAATTTCTTTCTCGACAACCTCAAGAAAATATTCTTCTCATTTCCTGTTCTATCTCTCCATTTCCCTCTCTCTCCTCCCCCTCCGTTTTTTTCTCTATCAACTTCTTTTTCTTCCTCATTATTCTATGTTTCTACTCTTTCTTACGTCATTTATCCAATTCCTTTCTCGACAACCTCAAGAAAATATTCTTCTCATTCTCTGTTCTATCTCTCCATTTCCCTCTCTCTCCTCCCCCTACGTTTTTTTCTCTATCAACATCTTCCTCATTATCTTAAGTTTCCCGTCTCTCCTACGTAGTTTATCCAATTTCTTTCTGTATAACCTCAAGAGAATTCTTCTCATTTCCTTTTCCATCTTTCCCTTTCCCTCTTCCTCCTCTCTCTTCACCACCATCTCCTCCTCATCCTGCTTGCCAGTATTCTACTCCATCTCCTCCTCACCCTTACGAAGCCCAAGTAATAAATATTGGCAAGTACCAAGTAACTACCTACTTCTATTTGGGAGAGGACTGGCGTTACTATGGCAACGGTCTTTTCTCTCACTCTCACTTTTCCTTCTTCTTCACCTCCTCCT
>NW_024094904.1:0-8343 GCF_014356525.2 Nilaparvata lugens
ATCCATGATGTAAATCTCAGAAAATCATGATGTAGGCTAACCATCATGAAATCATGAAAAATTGAAATTTTCTATTTTCTCGAAAATCCATGATGTAACACCATCATGAAAATCATGAAAAATTGAAATTTTTATTTTCTCGAAAATCCATGATGTAACACCATCATGAAAATCATGAAAAATTGAAATTTTTTATTTTCTCGAAAATCCATGATGTAGGCTAACCATCATGAAAATCATGAAAAATTGAAATTTTTTTTTTTCTCGAAAATCCATGATGTAAATCTCAGAAAATCCATGATGTAGGCTAACCATCATGAAAATCATGAAAAATTTAAATTTTTTATTCTCTCGAAAATCCATGATGTAAATCTCAGAAAATCCATGATGTAGGCTAACCATCATGAAAATCATGAAAAATTGAAATTTTTATTTTCTCGAAAATCCATGATGTAACACCATCATGAAATCATGAAAAATTGAAATTTTTATTTTCTCGAAAATCCATGATGTAACACCATCATGAAAATCATGAAAAATTGAAATTTTTTATTTTCTCGAAAATCCATGATGTAAATCTCAGAAAATCCATGAGTAGGCTAACCATCATGAAATCATGAAAAATTGAAATTTTTATTTTCTCGAAAATCCATGATGTAATCTCAGAAAATCCATGATGTAGGCTACCATCATGAAAATCATGAAAATTGAAATTTTTTTTCTCGAAAATCCATGATGTAAATCTCAGAAAATCCATGATGTAGGCTAACCATCATAAAATCATGAAAAATTGAAATTTTTTTTCTCGAAAATCCATGATGTAACACCATCATGAAAATCATGAAAATTGAAATTTTTATTTTCTCGAAAATCCATGATGTAAATCTCAGAAAATCCATGATGTAGGCTAACCATCATGAAAATCATGAAAAATTGAATTTTTTATTTTCTCAGAATCCATGATGTAAATCTCAGAAAATCATGATGTAGGCTAACCATCATGAAATCATGAAAAATTGAAATTGTTTATTTTCTCGAAAATCCATGATGTAACACCATCATGAAATCATGAAAAATTGAAATTTTTCATTTTCTCGAAAATCCATGATGTAAATCTCAGAAAATCCATGATGTAGGCTAACCATCATGAAAATCATGAAAAATTTAAATTTTTTATTCTCTCGAAAATCCATGATGTAAATCTCAGAAAATCCATGATGTAGGCTAACCATCATGAAATCATGAAAAATTGAATTTTTTATTTTCTCGAAAATCCATGATGTAAATCTCAGGAAATCCATGATGTAGGCTAACCATCATGAAAATCATGAAAAATTGAAATTTTTTATTTTCTCGAAAATCCATGATGTACCCATCATGAAAATCATGAAAAATTGAAATTTTTCATTTTCTCGAAAATCCATGATGTAAATCTCAGAAAATCCATGATGTAGGCTAACCATCATGAAAATCATGAAAATTGAAATTTTTTATTCTCTCGAAAATCCATGATGTAAATCTCAGAAAATCCATGATGTAGGCTAACCATCATGAAAATCATGAAAAATTGAAATTGTTTATTTTCTCGAAAATCCATGATGTAACACCATCATGAAAATCATGGAAAAATTGAAATTTTTCATTTTCTCGAAAATCCATGATGTAAATCTCAGAAAATCCATGATGTAGGCTAACCATCATGGAAATCATGAAAAATTGAAATTTTTTTTTCTCGAAAATCCATGATGTAAATCTCAGAAAATCCATGATGTAGGCTAACCATCATGAAAATCATGAAAAATTGAAATTTTTATTTTCTCGAAAATCCATGATGTAACACCATCATGAAATCATGAAAAATTGAAATTTTTTATTTTCTCGAAAATCCATGATGTAAATCTCAGAAAATCCATGATGTAGGCTAACCATCATGAAAATCATGGAAAAATTGAAATTTTTTATTCTCTCGAAAATCCATGATGTAAATCTCAGAAAATCCATGATGTAGGCTAACCATCATGAAAATCATGAAAATTGAAATTTTTATTTTCTCAGAAAATCCATGATGTAAATCTCAGAAAATCCATGATGTAGGCTAACCATAATGAAAATCATGAAAAATTGAAATTTTTTATTTTCTCGAAAATCCATGATGTAAATCTCAGGAAATCCATGATGTAGGCTAACCATCATGAAAATCATGAAAAATTGAAATTTTCTATTTTCTCGAAAATCCATGATGTAAATCTCAGGAAATCCATGATGTAGGCTAACCATCATGAAAATCATGAAAATTGAAATTTTTTTTTCTCGAAAATCCATGATGTAAATCTCAGGAAATCCATGATGTAGGCTAACCATCATGAAAATCATGAAAAATTGAATTTTTTATTTTCTCGAAAATCCATGATGTACTAACCATCATGAAATCATGAAAATTGAAATTTTTTATTTTCTCGAAAATCCATGATGTAAATCTCAGAAAATCCATGATGTAGGCTAACCATCATGAAAATCATGAAAAATTGAATGAAATTTTTTATTTTCTCGAAAATCCATGATGTAACACCATCATGAAAATCATGAAAATTGAAATTTTTTTTTCTCGAAAATCCATGATGTAAATCTCAAAAATCCATGATGTAGGCTAACCATCATGAAAATCATGAAAAATTGAATTTTTTTTTTCTCGAAAATCCATGATGTAACACCATCATGAAAATCATGGAAATTTGAAATTCTTTATTTTCTCGAAAATCCATGATGTAAATCTCACAAAATCCATGATGTAGGCTAACCATCATGAAAATCATGAAAAATTGAAATTTTTTATTTTCTCAAAAATCCATGATGTAATCTCAGAAAATCCATGATGTAGGCTAACCATCATGAAAATCATGAAAAATTGAAATTTTTTATTTTCTCGAAAATCCATGATGTAACACCATCATGAAAATCATGAAAAATTGAAATTTTTTATTTTCTCGAAAATCCATGATGTAAATCTCAAAAATCCATGATGTAGGCTAACCATCATGAAAATCATGAAAAATTGAAATTTTTTATTCTCTCGAAAATCCATTATGTAAATCTCAGAAAATCCATGATGTAGGCTAACCATCATGAAAATCATGAAAAATTGAAATTTTTATTTTCTCGAAAATCCATGATGTAAATCTCAGAAAATCCATGATGTAGGCTAACCATCATGAGAATCATGGAAAATTGAATTTTTTATTTTCTCGAATATCCATGATGTAAATCTCAGAAAATCCATGATGTAGGCTAACCATCATGAAAATCATGAAAAATTGAAATTTTTTTTTTCTCTCGAAAATCCATATGTAAATCTCAGAAAATCCATGATGTAGGCTAACCATCATGAAAATCATGAAAAATTGAAATTTTCTATTTTCTCGAATATCCATGATGTAAATCTCAGGAAATCAATGATGTACGCTAACCATCATGAAAATTATGAAAAATTGAAATTTTTTTTCTCGAAAATCCATGATGTAAATCTCAGAAAATCCATGATGTAGGCTAACCATCATGAAAATCATGAAAAATTGGAATTTTTTATTTTCACGAAGATCCATGATGTAACACCATCATAAAAATCATGAAAAATTGAAATTTTTTATTTTCTCGAAAATCCATGATGTAAATCTCAGAAAATCCATGATGTAGGCTAACCATCATTAAAATCATGAAAAATTGAAATTCTTAATTTTCTCGAATATCCATGATGTAAATCTCAGGAAATCCATGATGTAGGCTAACCATCATGAAAATCATGAAAAATTGAAATTTTTTATTTTCTCGAAAATCCACGATGTAAATCTCAGAAAATCCATGATGTAGGCTAACCATCATGAAAATCATGAAAAATTGAAATTTTTATTTTCTCGAAAATCCATGATGTAAATCTCAGGAAATCCATGATGTAGGCTAACCATCATGAAAATCATGAAAAATTGAAATTTTTATTTTCTCAAAAATCCATGATGTAAATCTCAGAAAATCCATGATGTAGGCTAACCATCATGAAAATCATGAAAAATTGAAATTTTTCATTTTCTCGAAAATCCATGATGTAAATCTCAGAGAAACCATGATGTAGGCTAACCATAATGAAAATCATGAAAAATTGAAATTTTCTTTTTTCTCAAAATCCATGATGTAAATCTCAGAAATCCATGATGTAGGCTAACCATCATGAAAATCATGAAAATTGAAATTTTTTTTTCTCGAAAATCCATGATGTAACACCATCATGAAAATCATGAAAATTGAAATTTTTTATTTTCTCGAGAATCCATGATGTAAATCTCAGAAAATCCATGATGTAGGCTAACCATCATGAAAATCATGAAAATTGAAATTTTTATTTTCTCAGAAATCCATGATGTAAATCTCAGAAAATCCATGATGTAGGCTAACCATAATGAAAATCATGAAAAATTGAAATTGTTTATTTTCTCGAAAATCCATGATGTAACACCATCATGAAAATCATGAAAAATTGAAATTTTTCATTTTCTCGAAAATCCATGATGTAAATCTCAGAAAATCCATGATGTAGGCTAACCATCAAGGAAATCATGAAAAATTGAAATTTTTTTTTCTCAAAAATCCATGATGTAAATCTCAGAAATCCATGATGTAGCTAACAAAATGAAAATCATGAAAAATTGAAATTTTTTATTTTCTCGAAAATCCATGATGTACACATCATGAAAATCATGAAAAATTGAAATTTTTCATTTTCTCGAAAATCCATGATGTAAATCTCAGAAAATCCATGATGTAGGCTAACCATCATTAAAATCATGAAAAATTTAAATTTTTTATTCTCTCGAAAATCCATGATGTAAATCTCAGAAAATCCATGATGTAGGCTAACCATCATGAAAATCATGAAAAATTGAATTTTTTATTTTCTCGAAAATCCATGATGTAAATCTCAGAAAATCCATGATGTAGGCTAACCATCATTAAAATCATGAAAAATTGAAATTCTTTATTTTCTCGAATATACATGATGTAAATCTCAGGAATCCATGATGTAGGCTAACCATCATGAAAATCATGAAAAATTGAAATTTTCTATTTTCTCGAAAATCCATGATGTAAATCTCAGGAAATCAATGATGTACGCTAACCATCATGAAAATCATGAAAAATTGAAATTTTTTTTCTCGAAAATCCATGATGTAAATCTCAGAAAATCCATGATGTAGGCTAACCATCATGAAAATCATGAAAATTGAAATTTTTCATTTTCTCGAAGATCCATGATGTAACACCATCATGAAAATCATGAAAAATTGAAATTTTTATTTTCTCGAAAATCCATGATGTAAATCTCAGAAAATCCATGATGTAGGCTAACCATCATTAAAATCATGAAAAATTGAAATTCTTTATTTTCTCGAATATCCATGATGTAAATCTCAGGAAATCCATGATGTAGGCTAACCATCATGAAAATCATGAAAAATTGAAATTTTTTATTTTCTCGAAAATCCATGATGTAAATCTCAGAAAATCCATGATGTAGGCTAACCATCATGAAAATCATGAAAATTGAAATTTTTCATTTTCTCGAAAATCCATTATGTAACACCATCATGAAAATCATGAAAATTGAAATTTTTTATTTTCTCGAAAATCCATGATGTAAATCTCAGAAAATCCATGATGTAGGCTAACCATCATGAAAATCATGAAAATTGAAATTTTTTATTTTCTCAGAAATCCATGATGTAAATCTCAGAAAATCCATGATGTAGGCTAACCATCATGAAAATCATGAAAAATTGAAATGTTTATTTTCTCGAAAATCCATGATGTAACACCATCATGAAAATCATGAAAATTGAAATTTTTCATTTTCTCGAAAATCCATGATGTAATCTCAGAAAATCCATGATGTAGGCTAACCATCATGAAAATCATGAAAAATTAAATTTTTTATTCTCTCGAAAATCCATGATGTAAATCTCAGAAAATCCATGATGTAGGCTAACCATCATGAAAATCATGAAAAATTGAAATTTTTTATTTTCTCGAAAATCCATGATGTAAATCTCAGGAAATCCATGATGTAGGCTAACCATCATGAAAATCATGAAAAATTGAAATTGTTTATTTTCTCGAAAATCCATGATGTAACACCATCATGAAAATCATGAAAAATTGAAATTTTTCATTTTCTCGAAAATCCATGATGTAAATCTCAGAAAATCCATGATGTAGGCTAACCATCATGAAAATCATGAAAAATTAAATTTTTTATTCTCTCGAAAATCCATGATGTGAATCTCAGAAAATCCATGATGTAGCTAACCATCATGAAAATCATGAAAAATTGAAATTTTTTATTTTCTCGAAAATCCATGATGTAAATCTCAGGAAATCCATGATGTAGGCTAACCATCATGAAAATCATGAAAAATTGAAATTGTTTATTTTCTCGAAAATCCATGATGTAACACCATCATGAAAATCATGAAAAATTGAAATTTTTCATTTTCTCGAAAATCCATGATGTAAATCTCAGAAAATCCATGATGTAGGCTAACCATCATGAAAATCATGAAAAATTAAATTTTTTATTCTCTCGAAAATCCATGATGTGAATCTCAGAAAATCCATGATGTAGGCTAACCATCATGAAAATCATGAAAAATTGAAATTTTTTATTTTCTCGAAAATCCATGATGTAAATCTCAGGAAATCCATGATGTAGGCTAACCATCATGAAAATCATGAAAAATTGAAATTTTTTTTCTCGAAAATCCATGATGTAAATCTCAGGAAATCCATGATGTAGGCTAACCATTATGAAAATCATCTTCCTGTACCAGTTAGGTACCAAATTCCTGCCCACAGTCAAAGCCGGTAAATTGTGACAGTTCTACTTTTTTTTTTACTTCTAGTCTCTCCGCAGTCTGCTTGACCGGGGAATCGTCTTTTTCGTCCCATCGTGGGGGTGTCGGTGTTCACTTTTATTAGGTGTGAGAAGGTGTGGTCATCAATGAATTCTGCAATGCTATAGTATGGTCTGTCCATCAGGTATTTTTTAGTCTTCTTATGAAGGTGTTGTCATTCACTAGGGATTTTATGTTGCCAGGAAGCAGGTTAAACAGGTATGCCCCCGAATAGACCGGAGATCTACTATACTCTTAAGTCGATGCTGGGGAGGCTTATGTCATCCACGTTGCGTGTTCTATAACTGTGCTTATCTCGTCTTAAAGCCGGACTTTGGTTTACCACTAGGATGATGGATTCCAGGATGTATATTGAGATCACTGTGAGGATACCTGTCTGCTTAAAGAGTGTTTACAGTGTTCTATGTAGTTTTCTCTTAGTTAGGATTCGCACTGCCCTTTTTTGTATCCTTAATATTCTCTCGAGATTTCCTGTGCTGATGATCCCCATGCGACGATGCCATATCTCAGGTGTGACATAAATATGAGTGATATGCGATTAGTGCTGTATCATTTATGTATATAAGAAAGAGCAGCGGTCCCAGGATTGACCCTTGTGGTACTCCTCTTTTGACTGATCGTGCTGTTGATTTGAAAGTGATTATTTGATTATGTCTTTGGAAATCCAGCTCTACATATTGTTTTCTATGTTGGAGGTAGTCTTCAATCCACTTGAGTGCTCTGCCTTGAATTCTCATTTTTCTTAGTTTTGTTTTGAGTATGTTCCAATCGAGTACATCAAAAGCCTTCCGGAGATCGACAAACAGTCCTGATGCATATTTTTATCCTCCCATATCTTACACACCTCATCACAGAGTTTGGAAATCGCTGTGGCTGTACTATGATTTTTTCGGAATCCATGCTGGCTCGTATACAACAGCCCATTCGTCTCCAGATATGAAATCAATGATTGTATGCTGCCCGCTCTATAATATTGGATACAATGGGAAGATTTGCTATGGGTCTGTAGTTTTTGGATCAGTATGGTCACCTGTTTTGAATTGGGGGAGATCTTGGCTATTTTTAAGCTATGTGGAAATACTGCTTTTTCAAATGATGAGTTTAAAATGTGCAGTGTTTTCTAATTTCATCCTCACAGTACCTTAGAATTTTCCCTGTAATTTCGTCATGACCTGAAGAGTTGTTTGGTTTTAGTCTCATAAGAATCTTGGATAATTCTGTATGAGTAACTGCATCAAAGTGGTCGAATACTTGAGCATTCTCTGTCAATTCCAGATTATTGGGATATTATTATGTCCATTCAGTTCTTTTATTGGCTGCATGAAGCCAGCGTTCAAGATGTTGCCAATTTGATAGGAATCTGTAATTTTGATCTCGCACAGTTAGG
>NW_024094905.1:0-3724 GCF_014356525.2 Nilaparvata lugens
GAAATTTTTTTTTCTCGAAAATCCATGATGTAAATCTCAGAAAATCCATGATGTAACACCATCATGAAAATCATGGAAAATTGAAATTTTTTTTTCTCGAAAATCCATGATGTAGGCTAACCATCATGAAAATCATGAAAAATTGAAATTTTTTTTTCTCGAAAATCCATGATGTAAATCTCAGAAAATCCATGATGTAGGCTAACCATCATGAAAATCATGAAAAATTGAAATTTTTTATTTTCTCGAAAATCCATGATGTAAATCTCAGAAAATCCATGATGTAGGCTAACCATCATGAAAATCATGAAAAATTGAATTTTTTATTTTCTCGAAAATCCATGATGTAAATCTCAGAAAATCCATGATGTAGGCAACCATCATGAAAATCATGAAAAATTGAAATTTTTATTTTCTCGAAAATCCATGATGTAAATCTCAGAAAATCCATGATGTAGCTAACCATCATGAAAATCATGAAAAATTGAAATTTTTATTTTCTCGAAAATCCATGATGTAACACCATCATGAAAATCATGAAAAATTGAATTTTTTATTTTCTCGAAAATCCATGATGTAAATCTCAGGAAATCCATGATGTAGGCTAACCATCATGAAAATCATGAAAAATTGAAATTTTTTATTTTCTCGAAAATCCATGATGTAAATCTCAGAAAACCATGATGTAGGCTACCATCATGAAAATCATGAAAAATTGAAATTTTTATTTTCTCGAAAATCCATGATGTAAATCTCAGAAAACCATGATGTAGGCTAACCATCATGAAAATCATGAAAAATTGAAATTTTTATTTTCTCGAAAATCCATGATGTAACACCATCATGAAAATCATGAAAAATGAAATTTTTTATTTTCTCGAAAATCCATGATGTAAATCTCAGAAAATCCATGATGTAGGCTAACCATCATGAAAATCATGAAAAATTGAAATTTTTATTTTCTCGAAAATCCATGATGTAAATCTCAGAAAATCCATGATGTAGGCTAACCATCATGAAAATCATGAAAAATTGAAATTTTTATTTTCTCGAAAATCCATGATGTAAATCTCAGAAAATCATGATGTAAATCTCAGAAAATCCATGATGTAGGCTAACCATCATGAAAATCATGAAAAATTGAAATTTTTATTTTCTCGAAAATCCATGATGTAATCTCAGAAAATCCATGATGTAGGCTAACCATCATGAAAATCATGAAAAATTGAAATTTTTTATTTTCTCGAAAATCCATGATGTAGGCTAACCATCATGAAAATCATGAAAAATTGAAATTTTTTATTTTCTCGAAAATCCATGATGTAATCTCAGAAAATCCATGATGTAGGCTAACCATCATGAAAATCATGAAAAATTGAAATTTTTTTTTCTCGAAAATCCATGATGTAAATCTCAGAAAATCCATGATGTAGGCTAACCATCATGAAAATCATGAAAAATTGAAATTTTTTTTTCTCGAAAATCCATGATGTAAATCTCAGAAAATCCATGATGTAGGCTAACCATCATGAAAATCATGAAAAATTGAAATTTTTATTTTCTCGAAAATCCATGATGTAAATCTCAGAAAATCCATGATGTAGGCTAACCATCATGAAAATCATGAAAAATTGAAATTTTTATTTTCTCGAAAATCATGATGTAAATCTCAGAAAATCCATGATGTAAATCTCAGAAAATCCATGATGTAGGTAACCATCATGAAAATCATGAAAAATTGAAATTTTTTATTTTCTCGAAAATCCATGATGTAACACCATCATGAAAATCATGAAAAATGAAATTTTTATTTTCTCGAAAATCATGATGTAAATCTCAGAAAATCCATGATGTAGGCTAACCATCATGAAAATCATGAAAAATTGAAATTTTTATTTTCTCGAAAATCCATGATGTAAATCTCAGAAAATCCATGATGTAGGCTAACCATCATGAAAATCATGAAAAATTGAAATTTTTTATTTTCTCGAAAATCCATGATGTAAATCTCAGAAAATCCATGATCAATTGAAATTTTTTATTTTCTCGAAAATCCATGATGTAAATCTCAGAAAATCCATGATGTAGGCTAACCATCATGAAAATCATGAAAAATTGAAATTTTTATTTTCTCGAAAATCCATGATGTAAATCTCAGAAAATCCATGATGTAGGCTAACATCATGAAAATCATGAAAAATTGAAATTTTTTATTTTCTCGAAAATCCATGATGTAGGCTAACCATCATGAAAATCATGAAAAATTGAAATTTTTTATTTTCTCGAAAATCCATGATGTAATCTCAGAAAATCCATGATGTAAATCTCAGAAAATCATGATGTAGGCTAACATCATGAAAATCATGAAAAATTGAAATTTTTTATTTTCTCGAAAATCCATGATGTAATCTCAGAAAATCCATGATGTAGGCTAACCATCATGAAAATCATGAAAAATTGAAATTTTTTATTTTCTCGAAAATCCATGATGTAATCTCAGAAAATCCATGATGTAGGCTAACCATCATGAAAATCATGAAAAATTGAAATTTTTATTTTCTCGAAAATCCATGATGTAAATCTCAGAAAATCCATGATGTAGGCTAACCATCATGAAAATCATGAAAAATTGAAATTTTTATTTTCTCGAAAATCCATGATGTAATCTCAGAAAATCCATGATGTAACACCATCATGAAAATCATGAAAAATTGAAATTTTTTATTTTCTCGAAAATCCATGATGTAAATCTCAGAAAATCCATGATGTAGGCTAACCATCATGAAAATCATGAAAAATTGAAATTTTTTATTTTCTCGAAAATCCATGATGTAAATCTCAGAAAATCCATGATGTAGGCTAACCATCATGAAAATCATGAAAAATTGAAAAAATCTCAGAAAATCCATGATGTAGGCTAACCATCATGAAAATCATGAAAAATTGAAATTTTTTTTTCTCGAAAATCCATGATGTAATCTCAGAAAATCCATGATGTAGGCTAACATCATGAAAATCATGAAAAATTGAATTTTTTATTTTCTCGAAAATCCATGATGTAAATCTCAGGAAATCCATGATGTAGGCTAACCATCATGAAAAATCATGGAAAATTGAAATTTTTTATTTTCTCGAAAATCCATGATGTAAATCTCAGAAAACCATGATGTAAATCTCAGAAAATCCATGATGTAGGCTAACCATCATGAAAATCATGAAAAATTGAAATTTTTTATTTTCTCGAAAATCCATGATGTAAATCTCAGAAAATCCATGATGTAGGCTAACCATCATGAAAATCATGAAAAATTGAATTTTTTATTTTCTCGAAAATCCATGATGTAAATCTCAGAAAATCCATGATGTAGGCTAACCATCATGAAAATCATGAAAAATTGAATTTTTTATTTTCTCGAAAATCCATGATGTAAATCTCAGAAAATCCATGATGTAGGCTAACCATCATGAAAATCATGAAAAATGAAATTTTTTATTTTCTCGAAAATCCATGATGTAAATCTCAGAAAACCATGATGTAGGCTAACATCATGAAAATCATGAAAAATTGAAATTTTTTATTTTCTCGAAAATCATGATGTAAATCTCAGAAAACCATGATGTAGGCTAACCATCATGAAAATCATGAAAAATTGAAATTTTTTATTTTCTCGAAAATCCATGATGTAAATCTCAGAAAATCCATGATGTAGGCTAACCATCATGA
>NW_024094906.1:0-8970 GCF_014356525.2 Nilaparvata lugens
CTCTTCCTACATGTTGTATCATCAGCAAGAGGCTTCTAGAAAAATTCTTTTTGTTAGGTTTTTTTATTATCGATTTTTCGTTTATTATTTTTTTTGCTATTATATTTGACTTTTGAATTATTTTTCTATCATTATCATTTACAATTTATATTAGATAAAGCACTCTACCTGGTTTCAGAGTACAGAGTTAAATTACGCCAAGAGGGATTCTGAATTATACATTTAAATGGTAATAATTGGAAGATATTGTTGATCAAAAAGTGAAATTCATTAAAATTAATCTTTTTTGAAAAATTGTAAATCGGTAGTAATTAAAAATAGAGAGCTCCAAACGATCCCATTTCATTCAGAGTTCCATAATCTAGAAAAAGGCGGGAGTAAATTTTCCTGTTCGATTACTGGATTTGGCTAAAAACTGGAAAATTAACGAAAAATAAAAAGTTTTTATATAAAATTCAATGTAATTTGTAACAGGATATTATTCTAGATTATAAATAACTAATGCTTCCATTCACTCAGTTATATGATAGTTAGTTTTTCATGGTTATTCAAAATGATAGAATTGGATTGTTGATACTCTTTCTTTCATCAAACTTCTATTAATATTTGACAAAGCGAAAATAGCTTTGGTTGGCGAAAATAGTTAGGTTGCCTCACTCTAATTTTTTCTAATATGTTTCTGTCATCTTATATGTTTTAACGAATATTGTAAATTGATAATGATCTGTTTATTGGTGAATGAAAACTTACTTGATTCAAAGTATTTCTATACTTTTGTAATTTTTCAGCCACATTAATCACCAATCATGATCAGTATTAACCCAAATCCATGTAAAACGCACGCAATTATAGCTTCACCCCTCAACAAATCACTCTTTCCGGGGCGTAGACCATTTGCTACAGTAACTATCACACAAATCAATGGTGGAAGGAAATTCGAACAATTTCCTTCCCAAAATTGAATTGAAATTACTCTACCCCAGCAGAGGAGTGTCGCAGTCGATATTGGACCAAAAAGGATGGATTATCTGATCAGCTAGTTCATTTACAAACAGAACTACATCGGAAAAAGAATGAGAAGAAGAAGAAGAAGAAGAAGAAGAAGTGGAGAAAAAAGGAAGAAGAAGAAGAAGAAGATGAGCAAAAAAAAAAAAAGAAGAGGAAGCTAACTGACATGCCGGTGTGGTCGGATTAACCGAAAAGCCAGACTAGCGTTAGCCGGATTAGCGGGGTTTTACTGCATCAAAAATTAGTTCGGTTTCATGCAAGACTAAAAAGACAAAACGTGAATCGTAGTAGCTGACGCACGGTGATAGTACCACTCGTGTAGCAGCTTGCTTGTCGGAGGGCTGAAGAGGGAAAAGTGGACTCTGCAAAGAGGGAAAGAGGGAAAAGAGAAGGTTAGGAAGAGTGGACCCTACCATAAATCAAGGAAGGAGTGAGTGGGTGGAGGAGTGGGAGTCTGCCTGATTTATCCGGCAATCCATATAAATGATCCTGCGACCTAAACCCCCATGTTGTTTGGGGGGTGAGGGCAGTAAGATGTTGGGTCTGCTAGCTATGCACCGCAATCCTGCTTCTAAATTTAAAACGCCCCCGCCCCTCCATGGAGGCGGTGGAAATAGAGAGGCGGCACTGAGCCTAATGAACCTCTCCCATGTTAAACTTTTGGCGGAAACGACCGGGTCACGTGACTTAGTGGATGCGTTGGGGGGGGACGATGTTCCAAACCACCACTACAGCCCTGGCATTAGATTTCAGCACAAATACACACTCACTATACAGTCGATCAGGGAAACATCGGCTAAACAATTAACACGCACTCTACATTATTAAAACTCTCTACTAGGGAGAGGTTCACAGCTAGTTATTTGATTACTAATCCATGGAAGAGCACATAATACACTGAGATGAATCAATTCCTGATAGAGACCTCTTTAAGGAATAAGGAATACACTAACCAAAACTCCTGCCTTATCTGTGTTCACTTCTTCACAATTTGAGCTTAATATGAAATTATCAAGAAAGTCAAGTATTAAAATTAATATCAACAGGTAGTATTACCAAACATTACTTTTGACAGCTGCTAACGCTTCTCGGTTGCTTCTAGAGTGACTTATAAGAATGTGAAAATAGACATTTTCTGAAAAACAAATCATGTCAATACAATAAAAGAAGTATCTATTGTGGGTTCAGAATAATACAAAAATGATATTTTATTAAGGAAATGTAACAATATGGTAGTTTCATTATTGCTTATTGCATGCTTGATCAATGATCAATCACGGGCATTTAAGAGATCATTCCAAACCTCCTTCCAGAAATTAAAGTATCCTGAACCTTAAATGAACAAACAAGAATATTGATTGATTTCTGTGAAGCAGCGTTCCTAGAATATAATCTATTTATCAAACTATCAGATCACACAACATAGCATTCGTCTTGATTCATTAAGGTCAGCTCATCAACATCTTGTAGAACTTCTCCTTTCTTTCAAGGTTCAAGGATCTTGCCTGATCCGATTCACAGAATCATATCTATCACATTGCTAGAAACTCTGAAATTTAGTATTTTGCTAAATAAATTGATTACTTCGCTTTTGATAATATTAATTTATTATAAATAATGGAATTGGTCGTTGAAGAATGAATTGATACTGGCTGTTTTATCAAGACTTCATTGCCATTTATTCTATCAGAAGTGTAGCCCTTGAATAAGTTACAAGACTCCGGTCCGGTATACTACAGTTACAAGGCTTGTGCAACGTTCCAACCATTAATGGCCAAGAGCCCATAATTTGATCAGGACGGCCAACACAAACTAGCAGCTAAAACAAACAATTGAGAAGACAGCCAGTAATGATAGTCTTGTAAGCTTAACCGTAATTGCTTCAAATTATCAAAATACCGACAAACCGTACCTTCTCACCAGTTCTTCAGCAAACTTCATTTCGACTTGGCAAGAAAAATGGAGAAGCTTTACAGTTTGTGAGGTCACGTATCCCTAATAATGCCAACGGAAATTGCGTAATTGGTGTTGAAGGAGCAACTTACAATACAGCATTAATCTTTGTTAAGGGAAATGGGGTGCGGAAGAGAGAGATTAGCGACAGCGATGAGTTGGAAGCAACAGAGAGAACTGATAATGCAATCTTGTAATATTTTCTAATTGCAAGCTACTAAGTGACTTGCTTCCAAACTAATTATAAAGCTATGAGAGAAGCAATTTCAGTTTTTTTTTACTCCCACAAGAATTGTGTGATATTATGATACTGAAAAGTTACTTGATTTATCAGGAAATGGAAAACCTGATATCCTTCATTAAAGCATATTAGTATGTGGTTAACATGTTGAAACATTTATGATATGAATAGTAATCATTAATCAGGAAATGAGAATCTGATTATTTTTATTGGAACCATATAATATGTTGAACTTTTCATGAATGGGAGTTTTTAATAAGGGTACTTGATTTTTTATGTCCTGATAATAGTAAACCTCACCAAAAGTTAACTAAATCGAATACAGGTAGGTGGTGAATCAAATTTATAAGAGGAAAATTGTCAAGTAGTTTTGATCAAATACGTTTTCGAATCAGAAAACAAACTATCAATAATGGGATTTGCTTAAGAGTGCTCCATTATTAATAGTGAAATTTTGAGAAAAATCTTTAAAGTATTATTGTTCTTATCAAACATAAAGGCCTACAACGTATTGTAGGACAAACAAAGTATAATCAAAGGAATAAAAAATATAGACTATTGGACTAGAATAAACTACATTTTCTATGGTACACTATAGAAACATAAGCACAATAGAACAAAATTAATGGTCAACAGTTCAAGGAATTTGTTCCAAACCGTCAAGCCATCCATCGTTAAGTTGAAGATACAAATTTGGCCTACTTTATTCAGTCCATTCCCACTCATAACATTGTTATAAACTAAATGATGAAGCTTACACATTTACTCTCATCACAATAACTTCATCACCCACGCACAGCCTTAAGCTCATGGAGCATCACTCTCACAAATGACACAAATTCAAAATAAAACATCCGTATAACCACCATCAATAAGTTCCGATCAATAATTAACCATCTGACAGTTCAAAAAGATTCTACTATATGATACCACAGAGAATAATATAGATAGGTAAGATACTAATCTTATGCTATCTCTTCGCTATGACAATACATAGCCTAATATCGGGCACCGAGCTTCCCCCTTTACTTTACTTTCATGCCCTATACCATAGGTAAGAGACGTATTGCTTCCGAAAAAATTAAGGTACCCCATTTCTAATTTCTAACGTTTCAAGGTCTCCTGAGTCCAAAAAAGTGGTTTTTGAGTATTGCCTGTGTGTTTGTTTGTGTGTGTGTGTGTGTGTGTTGTGTGTTGTTGTGTGTGTGTGTGTGGTTTGTGTGTGTGTGTGTGGTGTGTGGTGTGTGTGTGTGTGTTTGTGTTATGTGTTGTGTGTGTGTGTATGAGTGTATGTGCGTCTGTGTACAGATATCTCATCTCCCAGTTAACGGAATGACTTGAAATTTGGAACTTAAGGTCCTTCACTATAAGGATCCGACCCGAACAATTTCGATCAAATGCAATCCAAGATGCGCTAAAATGGCGGAAAATGTAGTCAAAAACAAGTTTTTCGCGATTTTCTCAAAAACGGCTCCAACGATTTGATCAAATTTATACCTGAATAGTCATTGATAAGCTCTATCAACTGTCACAAGTCCATATCTGTAAAAATTTCAGGAGCTCCGCCCATCTATGCAAAATTTGATTTTAGTTTCTCAATATCAGGCTTCAGATACAATTTAAACTAAAAAATTAGTAAAAGATTCAGCATGAAAATCTCTACAATTTATGTTCAGTAACATTTTTCACCTTAAATTGATTATAAGCTCGAAATGCGAGAAAAAAAATTAGTTCAATTGCAAACTGTTGATTCTAATTATTAATCATTCACTATGAAGAGATAGCAGACTTCGTGTGTCTGTAGCGCTATTGTCCTGTCACCAGCTGTCTCAGATCTTGGAATAGTATAGATGATATGCGCGGGAACACTAGCGTCAGGTGATCATTTTCATAATGGCAAGGAAAGTTGTGTGAGTGCGCCACACCAGATTTTTATTCATTCATAAACAGAACCATGGCTTACACTATCTCTAGTAGTCTATGACAGAACACAATTCTCTAAAATGACGTTTTTACATTTACAGCTGGCTATACGTCAACATATTTGATTTTCCCAGAATCACTCGCTCACTTTTTACTATCACAGACGACGAAAGTCTCAGCTGTTTCAACCAAGGATGAATTATCCTTTCATGTCCTTCAGCGAGTTTCCCGTGGATGAGACCTAGTGCAATCGAATCTTGATAAATCATAAACCTACTATGGTCCAAATTTCGTGAAATTCTTTAGAGCCGTTTTCAGATCAGTTGACATAAATAACCAGATAACCCGTATATCAAATATAAACAAACATACAGAAATTGCTCGCCTAATAGAGACATAGAAAAACAGTATTTCAAATAACAACTAACCAACTAATTACTTACTAACACTAACTAATTAATAATACGCACAAAAAAACTACAAAACCTACTCTAGAACAGGTACGCCATAGGGAGAGGTCAATTTCCACACAGAAAAACTTAAAAAGTAGAGGACACATTAAAGAATCTCTCGTAACTAACTAGTGTATGTATATGTAATTCATCTTATATTTGTGTAATTGATGTTGTAGTTTTAGTTTTTTTTGGGAAAAAACATTTATTTATATTTAATATATACGAACTCTATGGTAGTCACCGGTATACCAGTATAACTACAGTATAAATCCATGGTTGGCTCATTCACTACACACTTCATGATTATAAAAAGTTTTGCGTAAAAATTAGAAGCCTAGAGCATGAAAGAGTGGATTCATCGGAAAAAATCAAAACATGAAAGTTATATTGGGTAACAGACTGTTTTTAGCAGCAGCTATGGACTTTACGTGAAAAATAGCGCAAGAGTTTTATGTCCAGATCCTGTAGCTACAGACGATAATAGCCCAAATTAACTACAGAGAAAACTGTTAGACTTTTCGTTCGTTACTCACTACTAATCTGACGGCTGGAACAACGCCCCAAACAATAGTGGGTGTGTAGTATGTGGTTTAGAGCTAAGGATGTTTTACGAAATTTCAAGAAATCCGACTGAATTTACATTCACGTTTAGTATAACAATATTGGGGCACTGAGCTTCGCTCTGGAGTACAAAAGCATATAAGCATAAAAGCATAGTTTATTGCCGAACGAAGTGAGGTCTAAGATTTAAGGCGACGGTTTGGCATTTCTCTTAATGTTTAAATGTTGAATGTTGAAATGTTTATATGTTTTTATGTTGAAATTTGACAGGTATGTTCCTTTTTTAATTGCGCTTCGACGTATATACAAGGTTTTGGAAATTTCGCATTTCAAGGATAATATAAAAGAAAAAGGAGCTTCCTTCATACGCCATATTAGAGTAAAAATCAGACTATAGAATTATGCATCATAAATCAGCTGACAAGTGATTACACAGATGTGTTGAGAAGCCAGTCTATGCTGTATTCCATAAGTCTATATTTTCAATCAGGTACTTGTGGATGAGAATACTACGTGAGGTCTACTGTTCACAGAACTACTAGTATTTATTCATGCATTGATACACAGAACACAAATTCTTCCAATTGATTGTGGAAGGACCAACAGGCACAGCCCAAAACTTCCCCAAATTTTGATTTATACAACATAGTCCAAAAAATAGGTTAAGTTTTATACACTTTCGAATTTAGTCCATTCAGTACAAATAATTTATAACAGAAAAGTTCGAATATAGATTGTTTTCAAACAAAATTGAATAAAAAATAAACTCACTGTAAATCATGATTGATTAAACTGATTAATTTGAATTGATAAATCTGGTGTGGTGCACTCACACAATTCCTTGCCGTTATGAAAATAATCACCTGACGCTAGTGTTACGCGCATCTAGTCTACTTATAAACGATGATCTGAGCCAGCTGGTGACAGGACAATAACGCTGGAGACATATGAGGTCTGCTATCTCTTCATAGTGAATCATTTGATAAGAATCAACAGTTGCCAACAGTTTGCAATTGGATAATCACATTTCTCGAATTTCAAGCTTATTTTCAATTTTAGGTGAAAATGTTACTGATATTAATTGTAGAGATTTTCATGCTCAATCTTTTCCACTCGGATTTTTTGTTTAAATGTATCTAAAGCCTGATAATTGGGAATCTAAAATCAAACTTTGCATAGACTGAGCGGAGCTTCTGGAATTTTTACAGATATGGGACTTATGGCAGTTGATAGAGCTTATCAATGACTATATCAGTTATGAATTTAATTGAAATCGCGAAAACCCCTGTTTTTGAAAGTTAAAGTCGAAAATCTGACCCGTTGTCACGAAACCATGGTCGTGTACCAAATAAAACAGTGTAGAATTTGACAACATAGACTATGTGTGTTTTTTATTCATTATGGAACGGTTCTACAATATTGACAATGACTCAGTCGATTTTTTTCAATAGTAATATGTTTTATAGACTTTCATTTGCAAACAAATGAAACAAATCAGTCAGCTCTTCAGATGGCTTCCAATCCTGATTATCAAGCACTGTCACTTTGAACCCTAATCCCAATATTATCTCGAATGACAAAATAAATAAACATATGATATGATTGTGAGAATGTGTTATGAATATTCGATGTGAGAAATGATATGCTTTCTGAGAGTGTTCACTGAGAGAAGTGTTTCTGCACTAACAAAACAGTGTACAACGCTCCAGCAGCACTGAGAGAGAAGAGAACATGAAGAGAGTTCAAGAGTAAGAGAGAGAAAGAAAGTACATAGCTGAAAGAGAAAGAGCGAGAGTGAGTGCGTGAATAAACGCACAGTGTTGAGGACTTGAGAGACTTGAAAAAGAAGCTATTACGTCAAACGGCTATTTTAAATGTGTCCCAATCTAAAGATGAACGTCTCTTACTCTTTCTCTCTCTCTCACACACACCCTCTCTTCCCTCGACTTCTGACGAGAACCGAAATAAAACAATTGTGTGATACATAGTGAGACTGCACTAATGATACGAAAAAATGTTTGGAAAAATGAAGCATGTACTGAAAATAATTTTTCAAGACAGAAGCAAATGTCTTGCACCTCTGATAGCTAGCGCTATACATAGCAACTGATATAGTTCATAGTTAGTACATAGCAACTGATTATATTTCTATTGTATGTAGCTTCTGAATGTATCTAAAACTAATTTGATCGGTGATTGGATGTTGTCATGTTACTGTTTGATTTTCGATTTTTGACATATTTCACAAGTTTGAATTTATTAAAGTAAATTTATCAGCCCCCGGGCTGCAGAGCTCACTATCATCTAATTTCAGGATATTGCCAACTTATTTAGAGCCTCGTAAATCCTAAAAGAAAATATCTTCAAAGTACTACTCACAGTTTTAAATAAATGCAACTGAAAGATTTATCCTTTGAAGCTCAGTAAGAAGAAGAGAAGAAGAAGAAGAGAAGAAGAAGGAGAAGACGAAGAAGAGAAAAGGTGAAGAAGGAGAATAAGAAGAAGATTGAATGAATTTGGAAATGGAACATAAGAAGTAGACCAAAAAAAGGAAGGAGAAGTAGTAGAAGAGGTTGAAGAAGAAGACGAAGAACAAGAAGAGGAAGAAAGTGAAGTTGACAAAAGAAAATTGGAAGGTGAAGAAAAAGTAGAAGAACAAGAAACCTAAGAAGACGAAGAAGGAGATGAAGTTAGCAGAGGGATAGTAGTAGACGAAGAAGAGGAAAGAGATGAGGTTAGTAAAGGTACAGAAGATGTAGAAGAAGAAGAAGAAGAAGAAGAAGAAGAAGAAGAAGAAGAAGAAGAAGAAGAAGAAGAAGTAGAAAAACA
>NW_024094907.1:0-9670 GCF_014356525.2 Nilaparvata lugens
GAAGAAAAAGAAAAAGGAGGAGAAGACGAAGAAGAAGAATGAGGAGGAGAAGACGAAGAAGAAGATTGAATGAATTTGGAAATGGAACAAGAAGTAGACCAAAAAAAAGGAGAAAGTAGTAGAAGAGTTGAAGAAGAAGACGAAGAACAAGAAGAGGAAGAAAGTGAAGTTGACAAAGGAAAATTGGAAGAAGAAGAAGAAAAAGTAGAAGAACAAGAAACCTAAGAAGACGAAGAAGAGATGAAGTTAGCAAACGGATAGTAGTAGACGAAGAAGAGGAACGAGATGGGTTAGTAAAGGGACAGAAGATGTGGAAGAAGAAGAAGAAGAAGAAGAAGAAGAAGAAGAGAAAGAATTAGCAAAAAAGAAAATAAGTAGAAAAACAGGAGAAGTATCCTATAAAGATTAGCAGAAGTAGAAGTAGAAATAGAATACAGATCAGCCGGGAGACCCTTGAATCCCACCCTCATAACCAATTTCTCTCTCTGTCTTTCACACACACTCTCTCTTCAACACTATCTCTCTCTCTCACATACTCTTACACTTTCTCTCTCACTCTCACACACACTCAATTCAGCCAGTTATCTCACTCCCTCTTAGCAGCACCCAGTGATGTGAAGAGGTACTCCGAGCTGGCAACTTCCTCTTATGAGAGAGAGAGCATCTGCTCTTCCCTGCCGGTAGCTTAGTGATAATCACCATACCACAAGCCAGGCACGGGTCCACATGTCTACCACTCACAGCACTACAACTGTAGCAGATGTTACACACGAATTCCCACAAAAAACTTACAAATTCATCAGAAAACACCGGCATATGTCCATATTAAATCCCTCAATACATTTATGATATACTAGCCGTCAGGCTCGCTTCGCTCGCCATATCCGTCTAGCCAGGGGGCTCCGCTCCCTGGACCCCCGACTGGATCGTCCGAGAATGGATCAGAAGGCTCGATCCCTCGCCTGCATTTTTATCATATGTTAGGACGATCCAGTCGGGGGTCCAGACTAAACGTCTGGCTAAACGGATATGGCGAGCGAAGCGAGCTGACGGCTAGTATATAATATTCCCAGGAATAGCTCTGATTAAAGTAGCAGTGCCCAATCAATTTTTCCGCGATAAGTGCATTTCAATCTTCAACTTGGTGCCAACCTAACAAAGTCAACTCAAATTAATGACAAAATTAATTTAGTTACCAGTTAACAACTGTTTCGAAGAGGTACCTCTCTAGATTATAGTTCTATATTAACAAATGGTATGACCTTTTTCAATTATATTAAGAGATTGGATAAGAAGAATATACATGCTAAAAGACGAACTTTAAACCCTTAAAATCACCCTTAGAGTTAAAATATTGCCAAAAGATTCTTAGTGCGCCTCTAAGGGCCCACTGAACATACCTACCAAATTTGAACGTTTTTGGTCCGGTAAATTCAGTGAGTGAGTGAGTGAGTGAGTGAGTCGGTCAGTGAGTCAGTCAGTGAGTGCCATTTCGCTTTTATATATATAGATGACAATACTGTTAAAAAACCCATATGCAATCAATCATCTCGGTTTAAACGGTTAATCAGCTTAAAGAACTAAATACATGAAGAAGGTTAATTTATTTCTCAGTATCCGCCTCATTTGCTCATTTTTGAAGCACATGTGGGTATAAAACTCAGCAAGAAAATTTAATAATAATGAAAATACGACAGTATTCTAATGTAAACCTAGATTATTTTGTACAAAGATGGTGTGTATGGTTATTGATTAATTAAGAGAGAATTTTAGCTACATTACCAAATTTGTAAAGTATTCAGGATGAGTCTTACCTGGAACAAAAAGAAATAGAAAATTAAAAAAAACTACACAGAAGTCGAATACAACCAACACAAACCTACAAATACAAAATATCGAATCTTGAATCTATATATATAAAAGCGAAATGGCACTCACTCACTGACTGACTCACTCACTCAGTCACTCACTCGCATAACTAAAAATCTACCGGACCAAAAACGTTCAAATTGGTAGGTATGTTTGGTTCGCCCTTTAGAGGCGCACTAAGAAATCTTTTGGCAATATTTCAACTCTAAAGGTTTGTTTTTAAGGGTTTAAAGTTCGTCTTTTAGCATGATATTCTCTTCTTCTCCCAATCTCTTAATTATAATTGAAATTTCCATATCATATGTACTATAGAACTAAATCTAGATAGAGTACCTCTTCGAAACAGTTGTTAACTGGCAACTAAATTAATAAATTTTGTCAGGCTGGCATTAAGTTGAGTTGACTTTGTTAGGTTGGCCCAAGTTGAAGAATTAAATGCATTTATCGCGGAAATTGATTGGGCACTGCTACTTCAATCCTGGGGAATATTATATTACTAGCAGTCAGGCTCGCTTCGCTCGCCATATCCGTTTTCGTCTGGACCCCCGACTGGATTGTCTAACATAATATGATAAAAAATGCCCAAATGAAAAATGCAGGCGAGCGAAGCGAGCCTGCTGATCTCATTCTTGGACGATCCAGTCGGGTGTCCAGACGGATCTGGGGATCCTGGCTAGACGGATATGGCGAGCGAAGCGAGCCTGACGGCTAGTCTTTTATAATATTTGAGATTTTCAAATAAATTTGAGATAATATTTGATACTTATAATTGTATCAATCAATAAATAAATTTGAATGGTGAGAACGAAAAGTTTGTCAAAAATGAGACTTTTTTCTAGAGGACAGTGACCTATGTTGCAAATAAAAGACAAAAGGCTCTAACTCATGAAAAAACTGTGAATAATAGAGGGGAACTGACAGAAGAGAAGGAAGTGAATTAAAGAAAAAAAAGATCAAAGAACGTGAAAAATTGAAATCGTCAACTATATATTCATCAGTTAGGATTCAAACCATCTCTGCGTCAATTCAATAATAATAATTCTCGGCTTGCCCGCAAAAAATTGGACAATTTCAATTTCATGCGACATCGTGATTCTAGCATAGTTTCTGAAATGAGAGAGCATGATAATGAGAGAGAGAGAGAGAGAGAGAGAGAGAGAGAGTGAGAGAGAGTGAGAGAGAGACAGAGAGAGAGAGGTAAAGGAGACAACAGAAAACAATGAGAGAGGAGGATGAAAGGAGAAGGATTAGGAGGAGAAGAATAAGGAGAAGAAGGAAAAGGAGTAGGAGATGTAGAACAGAAGAAGAAGAAGAAAGAAGAAGAAGAAGAAGAAGAAGAAGAGAAAACACGACGGAGAAAAGATGAAGAAGAATATAGGAGGATGAGAAGGAGAAGGAGAGGGAGAAGATAGAGAGGAGGAGGTGGAAGAAGAAGAAGGAAAATATGATGAGTTGGAGGAAACGAAAGAATGACGGAATAAGAAGAAGAGGATCTTGGAGAGATGGAGAAGAAAAAGATGATGATGAAGAAGAAGAAGAAGAAGAAGAAGAAGATGATGATGAAGAAGAAAAAGATAACGATGGAGAAGGGAGAGGAAGTAGAGAAAGATGAAGAAGAATACAGGAGAAGAATAAGGAAATAAGAAAGGAGAAGGAGGAGATGAAGAAGAAAAGAAGAATAGGAGAGAAGAAGAACAACAAGAAAAATGAAATGACACCATACAACATAATCATGTGACCCCATAGTTCAGTCTCGGACAATTCACATTAATCACTAAAGTCGAAAAACGTCGCGTTTCGAAATCAAAGCCTGATTCACACACCAACTCTGAAACGAATCTTTTCTTCCCAACAAATCATCGATTTTCCGCCGTTTTTCCGCCATCATTCATTCAGTTCCACCTCTCAATCACACTTTTCCTGTTGCTGGGTTCTGTCGTCGCTGAGTTCATTCATTCACTCAGTACATAATTCACTTACGGATTAATTCACTCATTCATCCATTGATTAACTAGTAGTTCTGTGAACAGTAGACCTCACGCAGTATTCTCATCCACAAGTACCTGATTGGAACTATAGATCTTAAGGAAATACAGCAATAGACTGGCTTCTCCACACATCTGTGTAATCACTTGTCAGCTGATTTATGATGAATATTCTATAGTCTTATTTTTACTCTAATATTGACGTATGAAGGAGGCTCCTTTTCCTTTTATATTATCCTTGAAATGCAAAATTTCCAAAACCTTGTATACATGTCGACGCGCAATTTAAAAATCTGGTGTGGCGCACTCACACAACTTTCCTTGCCGTTATGAAAATGATCACCTGATGCTAGTGTCCCACGCATCTCAAGTACTATTCAAAGATTTGAGCCAGCTGGGGACAGGGCAATAACGCTGGAGGACACACATGAGGTCTGCTATCTCTTCATAGTGAATGATTAATAGATCAACAATAATTTGCAATGAATAATCACATTTTCTCGAATTCAAAGCTTATTTTCAATTTTAGGTGAAAATGTACTGAACATTAATTGTAGAGATTTTCATGCTCAATCTACTCGACTTGATTTTTTTGTTTCAATTGTATCTGAAGCCTGATAATTTGGAATCTATCTGCATTGATGGGGCGGAGCTCCTGAAATTTTTACCAGATATGGGACTTGTGGCAGTTGATAGAGCTAATCGATGACGTTTTAGGTATGAATTTGATAAACTCGTTGGAGCCGTTTCCGAGGAAATCACGAAAACCCCTGTTTTTGACAACATTTTCGCCCATTTTAGCCTCCATCTTGAATTGCATTTGATCGAAATTGTTCGTGTCGGATCCTTGATTGAAGGACCTTATAAGTTCCAAATTTCAAGTCATTCCGTTAATTGGGAGATGAGATATCGTGTACACAGTCGAACATACATTCATTACACACACACACACACAAACACACACACACACACAGACCAATACCCAAAAACCAGTTTTTGGACTCAGGGGACCTTGAAACGTATAGAAATTTAGAAATTGGGTACCTTAATTTTTTCGGAAAGCAATACTTTCCTTATAGGGCAAGGAAAGTAAAAAGGAAACACAACTGTCAAATTCATGAAAATCTATTACCGCGTTTCGCAGTAAATGCGCAAACTATAAACATTTAAACATTCAAACATTAAGAGAAATGTCAAACCGTCGACTTGAATCTTAGACCTCACTTCGCTCGGTCGATAATTTACGCATTCATTCATTAAATTTATCATTCACTCATTCATCCATTGATTAATTCATTCACGCATTCATTGATTCGCTCATTATTTATTAATACAATCACAACAGATATAGCTCTAACTTGGGAGAGAGGAACTGACTAATACTGTAATTTTCCCGATTTCATGAACAGTAACGTTAAAAAATTGTCAGGTTGAATATCACTTTCAAGGATTCAAATCCCATTCTCTGTTATAAAAGAGAAATGAATTATAGTGAGGTCTACGATATATTGACAGTGGAGAAAGATGGAAAAGGACAAGACGAAGAAGGAGAAGAAGACAAAAAACTGATATATGAACATGATAGCATAGAGAAACAAATAGCATAGTAGATATCCCATGGTATAGGACGTTTATGTCGAAACTTTTACTGTTATCTCAAGCTGATAGTCCACGTAGTTCTTTCCCGTGAAGCTGTGTGACGCTGGTAGTCTCTCATATTGTGCCGTTCTTACACTCTCACCCGGCCAAAATAGTAAACATCGACAATAATCAACAGTAATCGGCTTGAGATAACAGTAAAAGTTGCGACATAAATTCCCCATACCATGGGATATCTACTTACGCTAATGTTTCTCTATGATATCACTTTCAAGAATTCAAATTACATTCTCTGTTATAAGAGAAAAAATCTGGTGTGGTACACTCACACAACTTTCCTTGCTCATATTCGAAACTACGATCAGACTTTGTAATGTGTATATATAATTGTTTTCAGAGTACTTTTCCTTTGTGTAAATTGTGAAATTCAATTATTTTTTCAGTCGTCATTTTTTTTAAAGTCGTCTAAACAGCTGTTCTACAGATGAAATATCTCGACTATGTGTTCTTTTTATGAACTGCTCTACCTACCTACCTCATGCACGAGAAGGAGGTTACAAAGTCCATTTCTCAAGGATGGGGTGGACCCCCATTAGTTTCCAGAAAGGAGACTCATGCCAGTTAATAGAGCTGATAAATACTATACAGAGTATGAATTTGAAAAAAATCGGTCAAGTTATTTAGAAAAAATCGTGAAATACATGGTTTTTTTGGTAATTATCCGCCATTTTTCTCAAGAATATTACGGAGCTCCTGCAATTTTCCAAGGAAAAAACTCATGTCATTGATAGGACTTATGAATAGCTACCCATGGCTTGAATTTGAAGAAAATCGTTAGAGTCGTTTTCGAGAAAACCGTGAAAAACATGGATTTTTTGTCATTATCCGCCATTTTTCTCAAGAATATTACGGAGCTCCTGAAATTTTCCCAGAAATGAAACTTATGCCAGTTAATAGGGCTTAAAAAATAGCTATCCATGGTATAAATTTGAAGAAAAATCGTTGGAGCCGTTTCGAGAAAACCGTGAAAAACATGGTTTTTTTAGTCATTTTCCGCCATTTTTCTCAAGAATATTACGGAGCTCCTGAAATTTTCCCAAAATGAGACTTATGCTAGTTGATAGGGCTTATAAATAGCTATCCATGATATAAATTTGAAGAAAATCGTTAGAGCCATTTTCGAGAAAACGTGAAAAACATGGTTTTTAGTAATTATCCGCCATTTTTTCCGCCATCTTGAATTGAATTTTATTGAATTTCTTATTGTCAGATCCTTATGGTATAAGGACCTTAAGTTTAAAATTTCAAGTCAATCGGTTAATTAGGAATGGAGTTATCGTGTTCACAGACATACAAACACACACACACATACACACACACACACACAGACCAACACCCAAAAATCATGTTTTTGGACTCAGGGGACCTTGAACGTATAGAAATTAAGAAATTGGGGTACCTTAATTTTTTTTGGAAAGCAATACTTTCCTTACCTAGTAATAGGGCAAGGAAAGTAAAAATAAAAATACTTCCACTAAATAAAAATCACCTTCCACTTCTGCTTTCGGAAGTGCTTAGTAAACAATATTCTCATATTAGATATATATTATATATTATATATATAATATAATATAGATAATATATTGTTTATTTTGTGTGTGGCGAAAATAGCGTTCGCACCACGGGCAAAAATGTTTTTCCGGCTCTTAATCTTTTTAGTCCTCGGACTTGAAAACCGATTCGAGCCGGAAAAGTCTCATTTTCTGCTCTAGGTGCGAAATCTATTACGTATTCATTCATGATTGATTCATTCACGCATTCATTGATTCGCTCATTCATTATTGATACAATCACAACAGATATAGCTCTAACTTGGGAGAGAGGAACTGACTTCTACTGTGTATTTTCCCGAATTTCATGAACAGTAACTTTTAAAAAATGTCAGGTTACATTTCACTTTCAAGAATTCAAATCCCATTCTCTGTTATAAGAGAAAAATGAATTTAGTGAGGTCTACGAATATATTGACAGTGGAGAAGATGGAAAAGGACAAGACGAAGACGGAGAAGAAGACAGAGAAACTGATATCTGAACATGAAAGTGAGTAAAGTAGCCAAGAAACTGGGAAATCAATGGCAAAAATTGGGAGACGTTTGTAAGGAATAAAGCTTTTTTTTTGTCTTTTCGGCTATCAAATCCCTCTCCCTCCCACCCTAACTCTCACCTTCTTATCCCCCTTCCATTCTTTCCCCTTTTTATCGTTTCCACCATTTTCCCCTTTCCTTGTCTGTACAAATGTCAGAATGCCTTCTTGTCTACTGATTGTCAAGGTCTTTTATTTTATTTTCTATTGCAAAGCTATCCCTACAATTTGCTTGCTTGTAAACGAAAGGAATTTTTCAAATAACTCTAGACGGGTTCTTTTACTTCCTCTACTATTTCTTCTTCTTTTTCTTCTCCTTCTTCTCCCATTGCCTTTCATCCCCATCCTTTCTACTTCTGTCAAGTTATCTTCACTCTGCACTTCCATCTCTCTTCTTCTTCATCTTCTCCTAATACAAGTTCCTTATCATTTTTCTTCCCATCTTTTTTCCTTAACCTTTCCTTCTTCTTCTTCTTCTTTTCTCCTCCTTCTTCTCCCATCTTCTTTCATCACCATCTTCTCCACTTCCTTCTTCTTCATCAACATCATCTCCTTCTAATACTAGTTTACTATCATTTTTCTTCCCATCTTTCTTCCACAACCTTCCCCTCTTCTTTTTCTTGTCTGCTCCTTCTTCAAATTCATATTATCATTCTCCTCCTCATCCTTCCTCTTTCAATACGTTTCTTTTATTTCTCTCCATCTTTCTCTCCCCAACCTTTCCTTCTTCGTTATCTCCTTCTTCTTTCAGTACTTTACTTTATCTTCTTAATTTTATTCCATCTTATTTCTCCATCCTCTTTTAATTCTTTAAGTTATCTCCATCTCTTGCTCTTCATCTTCTTCTCGTCTTCTTCTAAATCATGCTCCTCTCAATACTTGTTTCTTATCATCATATTTTTTTTCTTTCATCTTCCTTCAAACCTCTCCTTCTTTTTCCTTCATCCTACTTTTCTGTATCACAACTCAAATTCCACATGGGAACTTCCTCTTCTTCTTCTTCACGCCTTCTTTTTTTCCTCTCCTCTTTGATTTCAATCATCATCTTCCTCTCCTTCTTCTACTTCTCCTCCTCTCCTTCTTCTCCTTCTCCTTCTCTTCTTCTTCTTCTTCTTCTTCTTCTTCTTTGATACCTCAAACTATTCACATTGTTACGCCCTTCACATGTAAGAAGGTCCAGCAACACGAGAAATCTTTTCTTCTACCTCTTTATTTTGGAAAAAAGGAAGATCTCTTTTACCCTCTTCGAAAGAAAATATTCTTCATGAAATTTCTCATGTAGATTACAATTTCTTCAACACTCATAGGTTTTAAATACAGTTAAACTATAATGAGTCAAATTATAATGGCAGTATTCGATTAACAAAGATCTGGGAACGTTAAGGAGCTAGAAAAGGATAGCCCTATCTGCCATGTCGAATGATAGACAAGGATAGCAACACCAATGTTAAACAAATACTGCCAACGTGGACCCTCACTATAATAGAAATAAACTGTTTGAAATTTATGACATACCTATTACCGGAACCGGTTGAAAAAATTGGGGGAAGAATTTTTCAAAAATAGTAAATAAATGGAGAATAGGATGGCATCCAACTAAACTAATAAATAAACTCAGGAATGTTAATTACAAGTTAGTCAAACAACCAAAACTACAAAATAGGGCTCTGAAAAAACTCCTTCTTTTATATTTGTTTTTGATTAATTTGTTAACATAGTTTTTAGTATTTTTATCAAAGAAAATAGTTTGAAATATTGACAAAATAATTGTGACATCACTCATCTGTTTCTATTTGTTATACCGTAGATGTTTTCGAATTACAGTATTGATATATTGAACAAAACTTATTGAAGTATTATTTTTATCACTTTATTGCTTTATTCTATTATGTTAGTTTTTATTCATTTGTTTATATATTTTTCAATTTCAATGAATAGCCTAAATAAATTTGATTTGTACAATGATATCCCCCCTCTCCCAAACTCAACTACAGAGGTAAGTTAAGTGTTAAACTATGAAACTGTTAGCACAGATCCAATGGTTGTCTGTAGTATTAATAGTTATTTGTATATC
>NW_024094908.1:0-9249 GCF_014356525.2 Nilaparvata lugens
GTTTTTGATTAATTTGTTAACATATTTTTTAGTATTTTTATCAAAGAAAATAGTTTGAAATATTGACAAAATAATTGTGACATCACTCATCTGTTTCTATTTGTTATACCGTAGATGTTTTCAAATTACAGTATTGATATATTGAACAAAACTTATTGAAGTATTATTTTTATCACTTTATTGCTTTATTCTATTATGTTAGTTTTTATTCGTTTGTTTATATATTTTTCAATTTCAATGAATAGCCTAAATAAATTTGATTTGTACAATGATATCCCCCCTCTCCCAAACTCAACTACAGAGGTAAGTTAAGTGTTAAACTATGAAACTGTTAGCACAGATCCAATGGTTGTCTGTAGTATTAATAGTTATTTGTATATCTAGAGTGAAAAGTACTGTTTTTTTCTCCCTGAGGGAAAAGTTTGAAGCCCGAGGCAAAGCCGAGGGCAACAATTTTCCTGAGGGAGAAAAAACATTTTTCACTCGTGTTATACACAACATTTTTCCTTCACCTACAATTTTATGAAAACTGAAAATAAAATAATTTTTAAAAACGTATGTGACCAAACAATGTGTTACAACATAATCTAAAGAGTAGACAGAAACAGCTGGCTTGTAATCACAGTTCTCCACCACAGAATTGGTACAGAATGGAAACTGTCAATCAAACGCCTATCTAACCAATGTTTTTTACATGGCACAAATACTAGACACGTCACGTGACCTTAGGAACTTCCAATCCTGGTCTTCTGATTGGCTCGCGGCAGTGAACGAGATCAATTGATCCGGATCAGTAAAGGGATCCGAACCTCCCATCAATACTATTACAATGCGGAACTTCCTAACAAGATGGCGGATATTTGCGCCAGGGTACTAGCCGAGTTTCCATACTGTATGTATACTGTGGCTGTGCGCTATCTGTCGGAAAAAGTTGTAACAACAATGGCCGCCACAACTACAGCTATGATGAAGTTCCCGTTTCAAATTTGATTTGATTTGAGTTAATGGGAATACTCGTTGGCTGGTATTTCGAATAACATGGAATAAAAAAATTACATTTTTTTAGTACAGTGATGAAGTTTGTAATAATTTTAGCATACAAACATAAATTTCATATATTGATCAAATGTCTGGTTGAGGTATTGAATTTAGTTGGTTTAATGACTACCCTATATGCTTCCTCATCTGATCTTAGACCTTCTAACCTATTTCAAATCAAAGACCTTAAAGAGATATAGACTCACAATGCCTATGCCTTCCCAATGATAGCTCTTACTTCAAAATTGAAGTCCGCCATTGGGGTATTTTAGCACGATATATTATATCTATATATTTGTAATATTATAGATTACAAAGGCATTGGTATGTAATAATCTTATAGGTTGCTCCTTCAATGGCCGATTTCAATTCCAAGTATGACACTAGCGCTGCATGTGAGTCTATGCATCTTTAAGGTCTTTGAACGTTTTCTACGTAGATATTCAAATGTACGTTTTTAAAATAGAGATGCTTCCCATGTTATAATGGAGTTACTTTTACGCTCTAGGGAGTTTTCCTGTTTTTTCATCCCGAGAGCGAAAAGGTGACTCTTTAGTATTTATTATGTTCCAGGGAGTAAAGAAAGCACTTTAGACAGTAGGTGGAGGAAAAAATTATTTTTTTCAAAATTTTCAGAACACTTTAATATTTTTTTACATGCGTATGGTACTCTGCTAATATATTTTGGTAGGTATTAAGACATTGACAATAGTCCATATTATTTTCTTTGGTAAAGTGCTTTCCATGCGCTAAAAATTTTAAATTCAAAATTTCTTGCTTCAAGTGTTTGGTCAGAAAATTAGGCAACATTTTATGAAGTGGAGGAAACATAACCTATTTTAATGAATCAAAATCCGGGGAAGGAACAGTTTTGGGCTGTGCCTGTTGATCACACACCAAATTATTTTAAAAAATAATTGTGTATCGTTGAATCAATAAAAGAATAAAACTCTTAATCGAGTGAAAATACCTGTTCTCCTGCCTTTCAAAAGACTCCATTACTGCGTTTATTCTTTCTTGCAAGCTCTGCTGTGAGACGAGCTTAGTTCTGCTTGTATGGCACCTGACATGCGTTTAACCATGTTTTTCACATAAAAAATAGGCCTGAACGGTACTGAGGCCCGGTTGCACAAAATCCTGTTAAAACTGTTTTAACCGCGATTCAATTCCACGAGAACCAATCAGAGAAGCCTTCATTTTAAGGCAATCTTCTCTGAAGACTGTCTCTCACAGTGGTTCTCTATGATTGCTAATCTTTTCTCGATGATTTTATCAACTGTATTTGATTGACCGTGATTTTTCTACTTACATGGTCGGTGTTGTAGGTTTCATTGAATTGATACTTTTCAGCACCATTTTGCTTGGAACCAGTTGCAGTTGTTGGCGAATGGCGGCCGTGATTCAGAGCAAGTGCATCCATTATGAATGAGCTGAGTGGAGCCACAGCTGCCTTCAATAAACTCACCACACATTCCAAACGCACCTAAACAACACCATTAATACATTTCATTTCTATTACCTAGTTAAAAATCACTAGAATTAGTTACCTATAAATCATCTACGGTAACTTTAACCTTCTAGTCGTGACCCTTGGTCATGAGGACCTAGACAATTTTTGTTATAGTTGTAATTGTGCTGCAGTGCGCGTTACTGTCTACTGTGGTCAATGTAAATTCATGTCAGTAGCCAATCAAACTTGGCCACGTAGTGTTAGTGCTCTGTGACTTGTTTTCGTGAAATGTTGCTTCTGGGTCCCCAGCACCCAAGGGTCACGACTAACGTTACTTTTTTTATTTCCTTCATATGTACATTTTCAAGCAATAGTGATTGAATTCAAGAAGTGATCATCTAAGTTTTGGACAGAGACTTCAAAGAATGTACAAATCCACTTCTATAAACCATATTCAGAGAGGTTTGCTCAAGCGGTCACCCTTTCAACGGGAGTAGCAGACGCATGATTCTCAACTTATCTAAACGTTAGCTTATCAGTGCGACCGCTGAGTCAAACCGCTCACAAATTTCTGTCGATAATTTCATTCAAATGATTATTTATGAGGTTCAATTCCGCAATTTAGCATCATATGCTAAGTGAGGTCAACGTTATGATGACAGTAGAGAAATATAAGAGTACAGCGTTGCTGGTTCTCTGTCTTGCCACTGCCGTCTATAGAAGATAGTTGATACCGGTATATCTGATCTAATTTAACTGTTAATTCTTGTTTAAAATAACCACTTATATTCTATTCATCAAGAGAAATATTTTCAATGATTAAAAGAAAATTCTTTATAATTGATATTGAAAGATTTGTCAATTAATTATATTTCTACATTGTTAGAAAACGATCTGGCAACGTTGTGGAGGTATTAAAGAATAGCGCTTTCTGCTTTGTCGAATGATAGACAAGGATAGCAACACCAATGTTAATCAAATACTGTCATTATAACTATACACTAGTCCCTATCCCAATTCTCGTAGTTGAGCTTATCAAGGGGAACGCGCCAACCAAGCTCCCCGTCAGCCGAGCTCCTTTAAAAACCACTTTCGAGGGGATTGGTTGTCGTCTACGGTCCCGAAAACCAGTAACCTCCTAACCAGTAGGGGATTGGCTGTCGGGGAGACTCGTTGACGCCAGCGTGCAAGGGGCTTGGTTGTCGTCAGAGCAGTAAAAGGGTGCACAAGGGGAGATAGGCTTTATAATCGATATAAGAAGCGAGCTCAACATAATCTCCATATGGTAGAAGATTGAAGAGAATCGGCAAAACTGGAAAGATCATGTTGAAAGGACGGAGAGCGACAGGATTCCCAGGGCAGTCATGTCGTATTCATGTGGTTGGGAGGAGAAGTGTGGGCGTATCCCGCAAAAGATGGATGTCATTGGCAGTTTCAAGTCGGAACAGGCAAATAGCCTAATCCTCGTAGGAAGACGACGACGACATCATTATAGTAGCTACAACCTAAATAATTCCCGAGACATACTTCTGTACTGAAGTTGTATTAAATTTAATGAAGTTTTCTGATTGGAGTGATGAGTAATGCAAACTTAAGAATGCATTACCATGGAGAGAAGATGACATAGTTGAGACGATACTGTATCATATTGTGTTGATACGTGCGTGTTAATAACGTCGTGGTTATTTGATACGTCGTGGTGATACTGTTTCATTTTGTGGTGATATTGTATCATTCATGGTGATATCATAGAGAAAAGATAGCATAAGAAGATAAACCATGGTATTGGTCGTTTATGTTCCAAATTTCAAGCCGATTACTGTCGACTACTGTATATTATTACTGTTTTGGCCGGTTGAGAGTGCAAGAACGGCACAGAATGAGAGATTACCAATCAAATAGTTCCATGAAAAAGAAGTAAGTAAACTATCAGGCTGGGGTTAACAGTGAAATTTAGAACATAAACGCTCTATACCATGAGATATCTTCTTATGCTTTATTTTCTCTATGTCATTACTGAACAAACCATATTGAAAATTTGTTGTGCATATTAATAATGATTACAGATTGTGAAATACATCTGGAGCCTGTTTCATAAAACCCCAGTAATACAGGGCCTGTATTACAGGACTTATAAATTAAAATTTACAACCCTTTAAAATTATGTTCCATAAAAATAATTCTGCACTTGTAAAATCACCTGTAATATGCATCTGTATTACAGTTCCTTTATATGAATTAATGTTTTCATTAGCCAGTGAGCCTAATATAAGATCTGTGGAAAATCTATATTATCAAATTTCTGACGATGGACAGATTGCATTTATGCAGGAAAATAAATTTGTTAATGATAAATAGTTGAGAAATTATAATAACTACTTAACTTACATAACTTATTATAACAGTTATGTTAGTAGTAATGTTTCAAAAAATGTTAATTATCAAAAATTGTTAATAATTAATTTTCTGAATATTCCCAATAACACTTTACTGAAGAAAGCTTAATCTTGATAAGTTTCCTGCATAATTTTGTATGAAATTCTATCCTTGTAAAATTCTTGTAATAACATAGTCATGTAGTTCACTAGAACTACTACCTTCATCCATTTTGACACGTTGCCTTTAGAACAAAATGTCACTTTTCAAGATTTTACCTACACTTGTAAAAGTTTTAGGATGGTCTAAACAATGTTAAAATATTCAACAACTTACAGATCCAGTAATACAGGAAGTTTCTTTTTACGAAACACGAAAATGATAATGTCTTGTATTATTTACTTCTACAGGCAAATGACTTGTAAATTGTTTTACAGGGAAAATTGTTTAAGAAATACAAACTTTTAATTTTCACCTGTAATACAGGAACTTTTCCTCTATTACAGGACTTGTAACTTTCATGAAACAGGCCCCTGGGCCCTGTTTCATAATTGACCGAACGAAGTGAGGTCTAAGATTCAAGTCGACGGTTTGGCATTTCTCTTAATGTTTATATATTTATATGTTGCGCATTTACGGCAAAACGCGGTAATAGATTTTCATGAAATTTGACAGGTAAGTTCCTTTTTAAATTGCGCGTCGACGTATATACAAGGTTTTTGGAAATTTTCCATTTCAAGGATGATATAAAAGGAAAAAGGAGCTTCCTTCATACGCCAATAGGTATTACAGTAAAAATCAGACTATAGAATTATTCATCATAAATCAGCTGACAAGTGATTACACAGATGTGTGGAGAAGACAGTCTATTACTGTATTTGGATAAGGTCTATAGTTTCAATCAAAGACATTAAAGAGGTATGCATCTTTAAGCTGGGTTTACACCAAAGTTATTAAGAAAATGGTTATAACTTAATCCTTATAGATTCTATTAGATTGAACGGAAGTTGACAAACACATATGTTCATCATGTGTATGATAATTTATATTCAATCTAACATAATCTGAAAGGATTGAGTTATTAACATTTTTTAAATAAATTTGGTCTAATCGCAACTTTAAGGTCTTTGGTTTCAATATTTTGTTTTGCAGTCATGGTATTATTATGCGTGCCCATCAGTATCAATATTCTCACATTCGAAAAAACTAATTTAATAGATGAATAAAAATGAACAAATGAATTAAATAGGTAATGCTGGAGAAATTATAATATTTTTGATTATAAAAAATTAATTTTCATCAGATAGAAAGATCATCACGGAACTGGATGAATTATATCATATGGAATACAAATTCAAACGTGAACTGAGTTTGTTAACATTTAAAACAGTTGACATCTGGTACTTGTGGATGAGAATACTGCGTGAGGTCTACTGTTCACAGAACTACTAGTACTTATAAGTCACGTAATACAGGAGAATCACCATTCCAATTACATGCTCAATATAGCCGATAAAATCAGTTGTTCCTGTATTACAGGACTTCTAAGTTTTTATGAAACAGGGGCCTAATTTAAACTATTTTATTAGTTTTCACAACTTGATGTGAGCAACGTTTCGTTTGCTCCTATGTATTGGTCCCGAATTTAGGATAACCTAACCAGTAACATCCTATAACCTCTTAACCAGTAGGGGATTGGCTGTCGGGGAGACTCGTTGACGCCAGCGTGCAAGGGGATTGGCTGTCGTCACCGAACCCGACAACCGACAACCAAGCTCCTCCCTCGCACGCTCACGTTTGAGTGCCAGAGTTTTCGCGAGTAAACTGACACATAGGGTATTCTATGCACTTACTCAATGGATTTTGGAACAGTCCTCAAATCACGCCTGGTATTCCCAGTCATTCATTGCTTTCTGACGAGTTATATCACATTTTTAAGAACCAATAGTTCAAACTTATTCAAGTTCAGCTAAGGTATTGATTCATATTTTTATGGTCTTATACAAGAGCTACATTTCAAAACAACAAGCGAGTGAAACGAATTCTGTTCAGCTTTCAACGTATTTAGTGGCATCAATATATATACTGGTAACATATATTGTTACAATTCCTCCAGAGCGCAAGGCTCGCATGGTCATTAGGCCGCTCCTATACGTACTTACATAAATATATACATATTATATACATACATATCACTAGTGAGACGTACAAATACTCATTCTGAAAATGCTTGCCAATTCAATAAGATAAACATTTCCAAGACAGTTGGATTCGAAAAGAGAAATAGTTTATTTCATCCAATGTTTGCAGTGATAGAAGTGACATCAACAAGCTTTTCTTTTAATAATCGAATTCATAGAATGTGTGAAACAGTGTCTACTTCCCGCTCGCTTCAAGCTGGTTTCAATGCCCAATAGGGGATCACACTTGCGTCTTTTCTAGTCGCGGTTTTACGACCAGAGCGACAACAAGGTCACTGGCGTTCTGAAAGTTGTTAGAAGTATATGGGTTCCGGACGGGCACACCCGCTTAGGCCGGTTACAGAGCTCGACCGACCGTCATTGCGTATGTACCACCCTGACTATACGCATCCATAAATCAGTTTTACACATTCAGAGCTCAACCGACCATAGGCTTTTTTACGTGAGTGCGTATGCACCATCCTGACCATACGCATCCATACATCAGTTTTTCTGACTCACAAATTGGACGCCTTTACAGATTGTTTAATTGTAGCTTATTATCTTCGTAAACGAAAGATAAAAAGGCGTAGATATCAAGTTCACCCGATGGTCGCTCAAAGAGCATTTCAAAGGGAATTTAGTACCATTATATACATCATTGCTTGGGGATGAAGATACACATTTTTCAACTACCTCAGAATGTCCATCAGAAATTTTGATGAGTTATTTCGAGCTTGTATCACCATTGGGAATACTTGCAATCACTTTAAGCTACGGATCAAATAAATGTAGATAATAATAATAATAATATATGATTTTTCCAATAAAAATTTAGAATTGAATGAAGAAATGGATAGAAAAACTCTGAATTCAAATATGACACCATTAATTAAAGAAAAGTTTCGTTTCGTTGTGCTGATTGTAAATCAATATATCACTACAGTTGTGCTAATATAAGTGAAACTAATTTTAAAAAATTATCGAAAGAAAATAAAGCAAAGTGGAAGTGTTCAGTCTGCAAAGCTGGTGGTAAACAGTGCACTAAAAGAATGGATGAGCAAATATTAGCAGAAATCAAAAACATTATAAGGGAAGAAATAAGAAGCAGTATGGGCCTGGAGGTGCAATCTCTTAGAGAAGAACTAAATAAGATGAATACTAACATGGTGGAATTCGGGAAATCGGTAGATATGTTCTCGGCTAAGATTGATGATTATACACGTACAATTGAAACTTTTAAAAAGGAACATGTGGAATTGAAAAAAACTAATGCCATTCTTCAGATGAATTTAAGTGAAGTGCAATCTAGATTATGCGAATTGGAACAATATACGCGTAGGAACAATATTGAAATACATGGTGTGCCTTTAACAAAGAATGAAAATATATACGAAATTATAGACTCAACCGCTAGGGCATTAAAAATTGAATATCGGAAGGAAGACATCAATGCCGCACATCGCCTTGCTTTGGGTAAACATGGGATACCTCCTATAATTATATCTTTTCATAGTAGGGTGACCAAGGACAATTGGATAAGCTGCTTTAAAGAGCATCGCGAAGAAATAAAAAAGTCTAAGAATGATCCAAAAGCCAACTTCCGTTCAACTAGTATAAATAATAATCTTACTGATGTCCCAGTGTTCATAAACGAGAATTTATCCCCACATAATAAGAAACTACTGTACGAGACCAAACAGTTTATAAAGAAGAACAATTTCAAGTTTGCATGGACGAGAGGTGGAAAAATCTACATTAGAAGGGATGAAAACACCAGAGCGATAAGAATCCTGAATGTGAATCACCTACAAGAGTTCTCCAACAATGAAGTAAACCTGAATGTGAATCACCTACAAGAGTTTTCCAACAATGAGGTAAACCAGGAAATATAAACTTATTCAGATAATACTCATAGTTTAATTTTCTATAAATATGAACAGTTTTAACGAATTGTGTGAGGCTTTAGGAGAGGATGTGTATGCGACAGGAGTAATAGACGATTATATGAATTACAATCTACACTGTACTAATGGATTAAGTTCTATAAACTACCTGAATCTTCTGCACATGAATATTCGAAGTATTTATAAAAATTTTGATGAGTTTACTGTATGTCTCAATAACTTTAAATTGTCATTCGACATTATAATTCTTACGGAAACTTGGTATTCTGGTAATAAACCTATTGATTCCTATATGGAT
>NW_024094909.1:0-8425 GCF_014356525.2 Nilaparvata lugens
TTTAATGGCAGTGAAGAAAGATAGCAGAACATCGTTGTCGATCCTCTGTCTTGTCAATGCCTTCTATAGACGGTAGCTGATACAGGTTTATTGATGTAATATTAACTGTCATTCTCGTTTGAAGTATCAATTATATTCTATAAGCAATAATTTATATTTTCCAATAATTTCATAATGAATTTTCATAATAATTAAGATGAAATATATTGTTAATTAATTAATAATCCTACTTTGTTAAAAGACAATCTGGCAGCAGAGCAAAGCGAGAAAGAGATATCCGCTTTGTTGAATGATGGACAAGGATAGCAATACTGTTGCTAATCAAACACTGCCGTTGTAACGTGGACCTCACTATAGTAGAGATACTGTGTAGAAAATGTATTAATTTTTATTAAAGTGATTCCTCAATGTTTTTTCGTAAAATAATATTTTTGGACAGAAAATTGTGTGGAAATCGAGAAGACAAATGTTTAGAAGATTAAATGTTTATATGTTGCGCATTTACGGCGAAACGAGGTAATAGATTTTATTAAATTTGACAGGTATGTTCTTTTTTTAATATACAAGGTTTTTGGAAATTTTGCATTTCAAGGATGATATAAAAGGGAAAAGGAGCCTCTTCCTACGCCAATATTAGAGTAAAAATCAGACTATAGAATTATTCATCATAAATCAGCTGACAAGTGATTACACAGATGTGTGGAGAAGCCAGTCTATTGCTGTATTCCATAAGGTCTATAGTTTCAATCTGGTACTTGTGGATGAGAATACTGCGTGAGGTCTACTGTTCACAGATCTACTAGTAGCAGTAGTCGCAGTTATTATTTTCTCATTTCAGTAATTGGAAACGTTTTTCCTTGACGAATTAAACATTTCTAATAATTCAAAATAGCTGAAACTTTACTCTTTTCTCTTTATCTTATTTTGTGATCAATTTTCTAGTTTTTTGAAATTTAATTCAAACGTGACTATGACATGACTACGACTACGCCCCGTTTTGGAAAGCCATTTTCTGACTCCAGCTGTTTAAAGTCTAGAGCTTGGGCAACCCGAGCTCGGAAGCCGGTCCTAAAGGTCGAAATAATGATGTTATGTCTTCTAGATTTTCAAATTTTTCTGTCGAAAAATATTATTTTACAAAAAAAAGCCCCTGAGAAATCACTTTCAAAAAACCAATTTTAATACATTTTCTACACAGTATCTCTCTGTTATTCAAATTGGGAGTGAAATAGTACAAGGTATTTTTAGTTTTTACTCTCCCGATCTGTGCTTCATTGTAAAGAAAAATATATAAAAATAAAATGAATAAAAGGTCTATATTGGTCATAGACCAATTTTAGTCATTGGAGATGGTCTATGACCAATTTTAGAGAATTGGTCATAGACCATTCTCTACACAGTATCTCCCTGTTATTGAATTTGGAGTAAAATAGTACATTATTCTTAGTTTTTCTCTCCCGATCTGTGCTTCTTTGTGAAGAAAAATATATAGAAATAAAATGAATAAAAGGTCTATATTGGTCATAGACCAATTTTAGTCATTGGAGATGGTCTATGACCAATTTCAGAGAATTGGTCATAGACCATTCTCTACACAGAATCTCTCTGTTATTTAAATTGGGAGTGAAATAGTACAAGGTATTCTTAGTTTTTCTCTCCGATCTGTGCTTCATTGTGTCACGTGGTAATTTAAAACCACCAAATACTTTTAATGAGCCAATGAATGTAATAGAACTATAAAATGGAAAGAAGGTTAGACCTACCCAAGGATAAAACAACTCAAATCGAGTATTATTAGGATTAGGAGTAATAGCATTATCAACAAATGATAAGAAAACATGTATAATTGTGATTTAATAATTATGAGAACCCATTGGTAAGATCAAAAAGTTATAAAGCGGCTTACTTATTATTGGCGGATTATAAAAATAAAATGCATGAACATTGAGGTAGAGTTACTTGTTTACATTTTGAAAAGAATTAGTCGATCTTGGATAAATCGATAATTATCAGAATCAATACTGAACGAATCAGCTGATTATTCGATCACCCATATGACCGGTGAATCATATAAAATTCACTCATAAAGGATATATTATGTATACTAAAGGAAGTCGATGTGTAGACTTACAACAACTATTATTTCTGTATAAATATTATTATAATCCAAAAAGCATGATAAATCAAGAGTATACAAAACTCATATAAAAACTAAATGTATTATCTATTAAAATCGTATGTTACGATTTATTATGAATTCAATTATTTAAGATAAACACTCCATATATTTGTATAAAACTTCTTTTATTTAATTTTTTCTATTATAAAGCCGAGGAAGCCCTGATTCCAAGGCAACCAATTGTATTGAGTCTATTAAATTGAAGGCCAATCAGAGAGTAGCTTACAGAATTATTCTAGGAAGAGGCAAATTTTTCTGAAAACCTCCTTCTTCTGGCTTAAGATCCTGACCGGAGAGGATGCACATGGAGTTTAGGGTTTTTTCTTATTCCTTTTAAAATTTTTAATGAACTATTAAGCCAAACCCTTTTTAAATGTAATGTATTTTGTTGAATGTTAATTATTTGTGAACTCAGTGCTGTCAAGGAGTTCGTAATTGTAAAGATTCCCATAAAAATAGCTTTAATTCGAATGAAACTTATAAAAATCTGGATCACGCGTTAGCCCAGCAGTGACGAAAAGGAGCCTACCCAATTAATTATTGGAAATAATTAATTCAATCCACGAGAACATCTAGAACTTCCGTTCAGTGAGTGATAAGTCCAACGAGCTCGTTTTTTCTACATCCAGTGGGGGTAATTAATTAATAAAAAAGTGCTATTCCAATTATTTGAATTAAAATAAAAAGTCACCACGTGTTGAACAATATCACATAGTTCATACGAACATTTTATAAATTTATTTGATATATGTAGGAAGCTTACTTCCATGCACAGCCCGAATTCATTAAATCCCTGAGATCTCATGTTTGAATATTAATTTATTAATTATAGATTGGTTAATTGAACCAAGTATAGTATATCAAACCTATAGACCGAACAGGTTTTTATTTGCAGAATTTCGTATTGATTGGAAATATAAGTACCAGTATTAAATATAATATATTTATGAATTTGAAACTCACTATTGTGAATATTAGTAAAGCCTGTGATAATTATTCAGATTTTAGAAATAGATTATTTAAGGGAATTATAGATATATCGAATACTTTATGCATATCTTTTTTATGGAATATATTTTGTGTTTTTTAGTCAGCATACAAATCGTAGAAGTTTATTTTATCCTAGTTCATCTCGTGATATACAGTTTGAGCTGTTTTAATATCAACAAATATTTTGCAGCACTTAAATTATTGAATCAAGTGATATTAATCTTATTCAGAGCACTCAATATTTATCATCCTTTGATGATACTCATCTCATATACCAGAATAAGTATATTAAGAATTATATTAATAAGGTTCCAGTTATATCATATAAGGATCCAGAGAGCTTCCAGAACTGGCGTTGTAAGTTCTAAGGAATTTTGGAAGGGTATATTGGTGAATACTTGTATTCACGACGAGCGTTTTAAGAATCAACTAGAAACAACTATAGTTGGTCCTTATTATTCTCTAGTGATGCATGGTTACTGATAATCAGTCATCAAATATTCTTTTATTTTCCGTATTGGTATTCTTCAAGAACTTCACAGAAGCAGCGGTAAGAATTACCAATCACCGGTCACTGAACCTTATGGTAATTATTTGTATTTATAAAATTCATGTTTCTACCACTGAGCTAGAGCTGAGGTTTGAACCCAGTAATTTTGCGAGCCGGACGGCCTTAATTTTTTGTGAATTTATTCGCAAAAGAGGGAATTTAGAGACTGCTCTTATAAATATCAGAAACATCGTATTATCTGTGAAGGAATTACCATTCACAACATTACAATTGTAAAGAAAAATACATAAAAATAAAAGGTCTATATTGGTCATAGACCAATTTTAGTCATTGGAGATGGTCCATGACCATTTCAGAGAATTGGTCATAGACCATTCTCTACTAGTATCTCTCTGTTATTTGAATTGGGAGTGAAATAGTACAAGGTATTTTTAGTTTTTCTCTCCCGATCTGTGCTTCATTGTAAAGAAAAATATATAAAAATAAAATGAATAAAAGGTCTATATTGGTCATAGACCAATTTTAGAGAATTGGTCATAGACCATTCTCTACACAGTATCTCTCTGTTATTTAAATTGTGAGTGAAATAGTACAAGGTATTTTTAGTTTTTCTCTCCCGATCTGTGCTTCATTGTAAAGAAAAATATATAAAAATAAAAGGTCTATATTGGTCATAGACCAATTTTAGTCATTGGAGATGGTCTATGACCAATTTTAGAGAATTGGTCATAGACCATTCTCTACACAGTATCTCTCTGTTATTTAAATTGGGAGTGAAATAGTACAAGGTATTTTTAGTTTTTCTCTCCCGATCTGTGCTTCATTGTAAAAAAGAATATATAAAAATAAAATCTATATGGGTCACCCATCCAGAATCAGTTCAGGGCACACGTGACTAACATATTGATTACCTATTGAGTTCAATAATATTGTGAGATGCACTAGAAAGTGTCAGCATTTCAATTGATTAACATCAATGCCCCCCATCATAGAATGCTGACTGATAGCAATAAAGCTCACTCTATTTATATTTACATTCCAAGGTTGTATATCTACCTTAAGAATTTTAATTACTCTATTAATAGTCCATACAATTAACCTATAAATTGAGGTATTAACCTCGACCTCTTATCTCATAAAAACAATCAGTTTTCTTCTTCATCTTTTCTTCTTCTCGATCTCTCTTTGAATCTACTGCTTCTTATCCAGTTGTCCATTCTTCTAAATCAGTCTCTCCTACTTCTTCTTCTTCTCTCTTCATTCTTCTCTTCTTCTCCTTCTTCATGAATGACTCCCACTTCTTCTTCTTACTCTTCTTCCTCCTCCTCCTCTCTTCTTCTTCTTCTTCATCAAACTCTTCTTCTTGAATGAAAAGACTAAGAAATTGTCAAAAAACCACTGATTCTTCATTGGCTTTTTCATTCAATATGAATAATTACCACAATATCAACTTCTCAACGACACAAAAAGTGAAACTCTTCTTCATAACTCTCTCTCCTTCTGTATCCGTCTCTTCTTCTACTTCTTCTCCATTCTTCTTCACCTCTCTTCTCCTTCACTTCTTCAAATCTCTTTCCTTGGATTTTTGGATTCAAATCTACAAATCTTTTTTCTAATAATAACTTTCACCCCCTCATTATTCCAATTATTATATCATATCGATTTTCTTATTATTGGGAATTAACTTTTTCTTTATTTTTCCTTATTATTATTATTTACCATTTTCTATTAATTGATTTAACTCTGAATGATTTATCGTTTCTATGATTTGGTTTTACTTATTGATATTTTCAGTCTTAATTTTTTTCGCTTAGACATAATATTTCGTTTGAATTTTCAACTTTCTTTTTTTACGGTTAAGTGCTGAAGGGGAGGGTATCCTTGATACCCTCTCTGAGAAGGACTTCTTAAGGTCCAAACTTCACCGTTTCATGTGAAAACATTACAGTAGTACCTTAACTTTTGCATTTTTCATCACTCTTCTTGCTCATATTATTGAGATCTCATTAGTTTACTATGTTCACCATGTCATTTTACCGCTACTGTATTTATTTATAACGCTAGAACGTAAGTTAAATATGTTTTGTTAAACACATGAATAAGGAATCTGAATCTGAATCCTTCGTTTTCTTCAACCCTCTCTTTTTCACCTTCTTCATCACACTCCATCACCTTCTTCTTTGACTCTCTCTTTTTATCCTTCTCTCAACTCGTCCATCTTCTCCTTCTACGTTTTCTTCATTTGTTTCTCTCTTTACATCCTCTTTATTCGTCATACTCATCTCTCTCCTTAAACTCTCCATTCTTTTTCTTCACTCCCCTTCTTATTCTTATTTCTCTACCACAACTCTCTCTATTCTCCTTCTTCTTCATCTCTCTATCTACTTTTTCTTCCTAATCACTACATCTTCTTCTTATTCATATCTCTTACCACCTTCTTCTCATTGATGTGTCTCCTTTTTTTCATTTCTCTTTGATCTCTTCCTTCTTCATCTCTTCTACTTCTTCAATTCTCTCGTCTTCTTCTTCTCTTACTTCCCTCACTTTTTCATTTCTCTTTGATCTCTTCCTTCTTCATCTCTTCTACTTCTTCAATTCTCTCGTCTTCTTCTTCTCTTACTTCCCTCACTTTTTCATTTCTCTTTGATCTCTTCCTTCTCATCTCTTCTACTTCTTCAATTCTCTCGTCTTCTTCTTCTCTTACTTCCCTCACTTTTTCATTTCTCTTTGATCTCTTCCTTCTTCATCTCTTCTACCTTCTTCAATTCTCTCTCTTCTTCTTCTCTTACTTCCCTCACTTTTTCATTTCTCTTTGATCTCTTCCCTCTTCATCTCTTCTTCTTCTTCTTCTTCAACTCTCTCGTCTTCTTCTTCTATTCTTCTTCTCTTCAACTCTCTCGTCTTCTTCTTCTCTTACTTCTCTCACTCTCTCTCTCTCTTCTCTTCCATTATTCTCTCTTCTCTTCCATAATTATTCTTCTTCTAGTATAAACAATCAGACTTCATTAACCTCTTTTGTTGAGAGAGATCTGATTTAAAGATCTTAATTTGAGAACTGCAATATTAGATTAGTCGTCGATCGGAATGAATCTGCTATGGAAAACAATAAACAATTTGATCAATGATAATCTTTTTTTTCATGATGACAATATTTCACTCTCTCTCTCACACACACCCACTATCTCTCTCTCTCTCTCTCTCTCCTCCTCTCTCTCTCAATCTCTCTCTCTCTCAATCTCTCTCTCTCTCGCTCTCTCTCTCTCTCTCTCTCGCTCTCTCTCTCCTCTCTCTCTCTCTCTCTCGCTCCCTCTCTTTGGTAGAGAGTTAGTGGGAGATATTTTCAATATTCTTCTTTAGTATGAACATTGATGTCCAAAGCTCCGCCAATTTATGTAGATGCATAACAATATAATCTATAGTTACCGGTATCCAAATTTCTTTTCATATCATATACAATTCAATAATTATTTTCTTAGTGTATATTATGTAAATTCATCTATAATTTTGCTGTATTGTAAGCTATTGTATATAAGTGTATAAGCCAGTATTATATTGTATCTACATAAATAAAGCGCTCAATCAATCAATCTCTCTCTCTCTCTCCTCCCGGTCGTGTGTTGATGGGAAAAATATTATTTTATATCCACTTTATAAACTGCATTCACTCTCTATTCTTATTAATCATTTCTATTTTATAGCGTTGTTCAAATTGCATTCAATCATCGTTCAGATTAACAATCTTTTATTCTTTGTAAAATTCGTTGAATAATTAGCTATACTGACATTCAATGTAAATTAGTGTATTATTCAGTCAGTATATATGTAACATTCATGAATAAATATTAGCATTATCGTCATTTAATGTGAATCCGTGTATAAGCCAGTAAATATTGTAGCATACATAAATGAGAAATCTCATCATTTTTTTTTCTCTTTAGGGTGGTGTGACAGAGAGGACCTGAAGTCCCAAATCCGCCCTTGATAAAGGTGGCATCAATAAATGAATCAATCTCTCTCTCTCTCTCTTTCTCTCTCTCTCTCTCTCTCTCTCTCTTTAATCTGATCTAATCTATCTCTCTCTCTCTCTCAATATTATATAACCCAATTCAATGCGCATTCCATCAATATAAACCAATCATCTCCACACAATACTTTGTCCAATACTGTAGGGTTATGAGCTGTTAGTGGGCCGATTAGTGTAGATACAACCAAATATTATATTATCCCAATTAATGCATATTCCATCCAAATATCAACCAATCATTCTATTCATATTCAAGAGTAGCCCTAACAAAAAAAGGCAGTTCGTCATAAAATAAATCATTTTCTTGTGTCCATTATGTAAAATCATCTATACTTTTGCTGTATTGTAAGCTTTTTATTTATTATATTGTGACCAGGCAGTATATATGTAATCTACATAAATAAAGTACTCAATCAAACAATCAATCAGAGGGAAGAGAGTGAGAGAGACACCTGATGTGTTTAATGAGAAGATGTAATTTTATATTCAGAGAGTCGACAATAATTTGTCGAAACACTGCCGATTTATGTAGTTACATCACAATATTATGTTATTGTTATCAAATTGCATTCAATCTTCATTCTCATAGGGTAATTAGTAAATTCGTTGAAAATAGCAATACTGTCATTATTTTAGCACTATAGTGAGTGCACTATAATGAGCATAATAATGAGCACAAAATGAAAAGTTTTTTGATCAGCTTTTTAACACTTGAAATTTG
>NW_024094910.1:0-9244 GCF_014356525.2 Nilaparvata lugens
GTAGCCCTAACAAAAAAAGGCAGTTCGTCATAAAATAAATCATTTTCTTGTGTCCATTATGTAAAATCATCTATACTTTTGCTGTATTGTAAGCTTTTTATTTATTATATTGTGACCAGGCAGTATATATGTAATCTACATAAATAAAGTACTCAATCAAACAATCAATCAGAGGGAAGAGAGTGAGAGAGACACCTGATGTGTTTAATGAGAAGGATGTAATTTTATATTCAGAGAGTCGATAATAATTTGTCGAAACACTGCCGATTTATGTAGTTACATCACAATATTATGTTATTGTTATTCAAATTGCATTCAATCTTCATTCTCATAGGGTAATTAGTAAAATTCGTTGAATAAATAGCAATACTGTCATTTATTGTTAGCACTATTAATAGTGAGTGCACTATAATGAGCATAATAATGAGCACAAAATGAAAAGTTTTTTGATCAGCTTTTTAACACACTTGAAATTTGGACAATCTGGACATCTGGATATCAACAATGCTTTTTATTGTCGACTGCGCAAGTTGAGGTTAGAAGTCCTATCCTACTCTGAAAATCGAATCTGAATAGTTTATAATATCTTATTCGTATTTCATTCATCCAAATAAAATGATAGTATCTTATTGCAAAATACTTCATTCAATTCTAGAAGCATTATCTAATTCCCTTTCATGATAAACTATTTGTAAAAACGTTCAGCACCAATGGAATTTCCCAAGTAGTTCCAAAATTATCCACCAGGTTTCGTGGCAAACGCAGTACTTTGAGGTTAGAGGTCGGATTCTATTATACTTTAAAAATTGAATTTGTATAGTTTATAATATCTTATTTGTATTTCATATATCTAAATAAAATGATAGTATCTTATTGCAAAATACTTTATTCAATTTCAAAAAGCATAAACTGATTTCGTCTCATAAACCATTTTGTAAACACGTTTACATAAAATCAGAATCAGCTAACTTCAAGGTTATTTTACAGCCATAGGGCCATAAAACTTTTACCGGCCTGGTCAGAAAACAATCATTTTCGGCCTCCATATGATGCACGAAAACCAGCTCATTACATCCAAGTGGGGCGAAAAAGTCTTATATCATTGGATATCTTATTATGCTACCTTGAGACTATTCTATGAGACTAACCAGTAAGAATGAGATAACTTTTGTGATAAAAAAATGTTGAAAATATTTTCATTAGCATAGCTAAATTCAATTATTGTACTATATTTTTTTTATGTTATTGATTTGTATTATTAATAACCGCGTCTTGATAATCTCCCAAGCTAGATTTCTACAGATCAGTATCAGCAGAGACAAAAACTGATACAAGTATAAGGAGGCCAAAAAATTTACCTCCAAAAATTGATGTGTATGTAACTGGCTTTACACACACATAGACATTCGATTTCTTGCCGTCCTTATGAATTCAAACGTCCTTATCACAAACATTATCTGTTTTTTTACATAATCTGTTTAATCTAATAGAATTGATAAGAAAGGCAAAAGATTGTACCTCCAAAAATCGATCTGTGTGTAAATAAGGCTAGTTACACACATATAGATTTTTGTTTGTACATGTTTTTGCCATAGTGGATTCCAGTGGTGGCTGGTGATTGAAAATACTGGTGGTTGCTGTTTTTACAATAAAATCTTCAATAACTGGTTCCTCAATTGACAGGCATCTGATGTGTTGGGAGGGGGGTAAGAGTTTAACTTCATGATTGAAACAAATATTTATTCAATTTCTGATTCTATCTTTACACAACAATAAAAGCCCATCAAAACAAAGCATTCTCCGAGTAATTGGCAGCTGAGAATTTTCAACTCTGATAAAGATGAACAATGTAATCTTCTACAAAAAGATAAATAATTATTCTATATTTCATGTTTCCTGGACAAAAATGGAGATTGCATATTACGACACAAAAATAATCCATTTTTTATTGGACCTACTTGTTTTGTTTCGAAAATATCAAAACAATTGAACATGATATTTATTATAATGTTATTTTATCATGATGATAAATCATTACATCATGCTATTGAGGCTGTTATAATATTATGATATAGCCCTATCAAAAGATTATATACTCATGGGAGAACAGATAGCAGACTTTCACATTCATCAGAATCTGGTGTGGTATGGACTGCTAGCGCCTCAAGCGGATGGTTGCAGAAAAATTGCCACCACATTGGTTTTATGGGCTCAAGTAGAAAAATATATCACACTACGGGCAGAGAAATCTCCTATAATCTGCTATTATTAATTCTGTGCTACGGGTTGGAGAAAGGATACGGGGCTGCGCTACCTGTACACTGGGCTATTGTTCCAAAAAGGTTCATCCTCCAACTCTCGACTATCACACTCTATTGTCCTCTGAATCCACTTCATTACCCTCATTAGTGGCTGGAGTGGCCCCCTCTGCTTTATTGAAGGCACTTTTAGCTGGTAGGGAATCATCTATTACTTTCCACCTTACCGTTAATTGTATTTCTCACGATTATTGAATCTAGATCAGTGTTCAAGTACTTGTTATTCAATTATTTCTAATGGTTAATTTTGATGAAACTCAACTTGCTCACAAGCTGTATACAGACTAACTTGATTTACATACATTTCGTGGTTACACACCACGTGCGCTATTCATCAGCTGATGATATGCGTATTATCTTATTTATTTGTATGAATATAATATTATCAAATAATTCATATTATGTTATAGTATGATAATTATAGCATCAGCTTATGGAAAGCGTACGGCATGTGTTCGTGGCACAAGTCTTTTTAAAAAATCTTAATAAAAAATAATACGTTCCTAGTTTTACTAAATCTGTACTTATAATCGAGAGTAATGTGTGTGTTTATCCAATCAATGTAGGCTACCACTGATTTACAGCTGAAAATGCCTTCAAGTAATCAGACTGGGCCACCAATTATTCCCGGAGTGGAAATCCTTAACAATAGACCACGAAAATGTCGAAACTCATTAACAATAGGCGACCGAAGGGTCACTAGAAATTCTACCTGGTCATCCATTGCTTCGGCGGGCCCCCGTCTCCTTTCTTTTACCCCACACTTATAAATACATAGCAATAGTGCGCGAACATGAGAGTTGGTTGCAGGAGGATTGCATCTCCCAAGCTATATTCAATATTCAGTTCCCACAGCGTGATTTCGCGTGAAATGCGTGCACGTTCTACAGTTTGCTGCTCTTATTATAGGATTATGATGAAATTCTGAAGCTAATATCAGTAATTGAGATAATAATAGAGCTCACTTATAAATTCAGTCACTTCATTTACTCCTAAAAAATAATTCATCTATTATCATCAAAATGAAGGGGGCTGTGCAACCATGCTAACTTAACACGAGTCGTCACTAGTGGATTCTATTGGATTGAACGGATCATGTTTGTCAAGTTCTGTTTAATCTAATTCATAAGGACAGCAAAAAAACGAACGTCCAAAAGTCAATGTGTGTGTAACGGGCTTAACCTGTGAATGGACAAAGAAGAAGAACCCGATTCTGTTTTAAAACTCCACTTTGATTTTTTCTAATTATTACGGTAAGGAGAAATTCCACGATACCACATGGCTGTGTTTTGGGTGCAAATGAAATTGGATTAACGTTTGATTATAATAATTACCTCTAATACCTACTAATCTTATTAAGTACAGTCGAACCTCTCTATAACGAACCTCCACTTGACGAAATCCACTACACGCAACGAATTTTTACCTGGTCCCATGACATTTTGGAGTCTTGGCTGCTTATTTACCTCTATTTAACGAATTTTGGACCTCTCAACAACAAAGTTTTCTCTTGACTTCAACATACAAAATGTAGGTAGGAAGCAGACGATCATTTTCAAGGAATTGTTTTGTTTCAGCAGAAAGGACAATAGACTAAAAATGATGGCAATTCAGGTAGGAAGAAGATGGGTGGTGGACAGTCAATAGAGGTTGAAAGACATGTCAGAAATTGAATGCAAGTTACTCTAAATTGGATTTCAAGAACTTGTCATTTGTAGACCAGACAGGTGAACGACTGGACTTTCGAAATCTTGCTTTTGTCACACATTTCGATTCTTTGAACTGACTAAGATGATGATGGTTGTGAAGAATCCGTCAGATCAAGAAGTTCTAGCTTCCAAAATTATCAGGCAAGGATTAAATCTGAAAAATATTGTACCAGCGTTTTTATGTTCGACTGTTTGAATAGATGTGAGTCGTTTATTGAACATGATGTTTTATTCAAATGCAAAATTCAACCGAGAATTGCTCACTTTTTCAAATAAAACATTGAAAAATAGGAAAGTTGAGTTATTATTGTATTTTAGTAAAGTTATTGACAAAATTACCGTATTTTTCGTTCAATCTAATACAGTAGTAGTGTAAAAAGTACTAAAAAATCTTTGATGAAGGAAGTTGAAAAATATTGTTACTGAGTATGTACTTTGATTAAACTCCACTTAAAGTACAAATCAAGCTTTCTAGAAATAAATTGGTGAGTTTACCTACCTATTACATTCTATAAATATTCAAAAAACAAGTTTTTTTTTTATTCTAAACAGAAAGAATTTTCAAATTTCCATATTAATATTGGCCTAATAGGTACCCTACCTACGTTCGCGATGATATGTTTTATGTACCATATTCATTTATTTACCGCCGTGATACCATATTACAAGATCCATAAGATCGTGGCAGTTTTCTTGACAGAACAACCTCTCAATAACGAATACCTTTCAGCAGCGAATTTTTTCTCGGGATAATCGACTTTGTTATACAGAGGTTCGACTGTATTTGAATTCAATTATCAGAGTAGAAGTAGAAAGTTGATAGAAGAATCTAGTTTGTAAAGATATTGCTTATATATTTATTCTGATGTCGCTTCTGGATTTTCATGAATCATATAGCTCAGAGGACAGCTTTTGAGTGTCGGACTATTGATATTTAGCCAATTGATGTCAAACAATCGGTATGTTTGAAAACTCCCATCATTAACTCTTTGTTTCTAAAAGAGCATATATCTGATTATTGCCCATGTGAACATTATGATATCATGTGCAGTTTATGATATCTAACTATTTAATATTAGCTCATTTCTGACAAGCTGTTGTATCATTGTTGTTGAAGAAATAGATAAATAAATTATTTATAATAGACAGGGTATATAATATTAAGGGGTTGAACTTGAGAAATATTATAAAACTTCCTCCACTGTTTAGTACTCATATGATTTTATATTTTGATTTACGTGAATTGATCAGCTTCTCATTTATTTTTTGAGCAATTTCATTCAATGTATGATGATATTCAATTTATAAAGTCATATTGTTTCGCTATCCTTGTCTGTCGATAGACAAAGCATATAACTCTATTCTTTCATCTCTATTTTTCTATTACTTTTTTCCACACTGTCGCTGAATTGTTTGTTGAAACACCGCCGATTCATGCAGTTACATCACAATATTATATTATCGTTATTCGAATTCCATCCAATCTTTATTCTCATTAATTAATTTTTTATACTTTGTAGAATTCGTCGAGTAATCAACCTATTCAACCTAAAGAACTTGACCTATCAATACTGTCATTTGTATATTCAGATTGATGATTTGGTGTATAAATTGAAATGGACATAACCTACATAATATTTGGACAATTTCAGACAAAATTAGGAAATTGAAAAAGTTTTGGGCAATATCCTGTTTTTTCTTTTCCGATTATAGTATTGTTTGCTCTTATAAATGACTAAATAAATAAATGAATCATGTAAATATGTGTATAAACAAGTGTATATTGTAACATACATAAATAAAGAACTCTAATCTGTAATGTAATACTGTGCCATTCATACACTTCCACCCCAATAACACTGTTATCATCGACAATAGTCGACAGTAATTGTCTCAAACAAACTGTTGAATTTGGAACAAATCCAAAATTTTAAATACTCAAGGGATATCTTGTCATGCTATTCTTTCACTATATGATTATACCTCGAATGATTGTTTTTGCGATTATAATTGTACTTCTCTGGTAAGGAATTTTTCAAGAATATCCATCTATACTTGATATGAGAAGCTAATAAACAATATTATTATTTTCTATGTGGTTGATTATTCTCTGATTATTCATGTGTTGCCGACATTTTGCTTTACACCCTTGCTGAAGCCTTGCACATCGCTGGGTTGATATGAAGAATTGGTTCAGAATTAGTGAGTTAAATTATTTATTTCCATAATCAATAAACACACACATATTACAACAATCAAAGTACTATTAATTATTAAAACTTGATGCATGAAGCAATCGATGTCCTACAAATTGAAAACTAAAATTCCTGATCAGAATAATCTTCCACATCTTTATAAATTATTTATACTATAATAAAGTAAAGAACTGGCTTGTACACGTACGGGATAGGACAATTATGTTTGACGTATCATCACGTCTGAACCACGGTATATGGAAGAAGACGTTAGGTGCCACGCGCATATTTGTGCTAAATGTCCGGTGTAGCTGATGTCACTTTATATCCAATCATCTGTTACTAACAAATAAGTTTCATAAATTGCCAATAGATGTCAAAAACCTCGGTTGGTGGCGATGACGCAATCTAGCTGGCTAGCCACTGCGCACACATTTTGTGGCCTCTACCGTTTTCATCTAAATACCTGGACTGATTAACTTGAAATTCTACATCTTAGATTCTTAATTAACCGAGGATGGTTATCAGCCAATTTTTAATTCTTCAAGGTTCATTATTATGTCAAGTTTTAAAATAGCCCTTGCGAAGCACAGGTTACCTGCTAGTATAGAATGCAGCTCTTTTCCCCAATTCTGATTGATATATTTCACAAAAATTAATCATGCAATGTGCTATGCATTATATATATTCTACAGAGTGATAAATATTGAAAGTTTACAATAGTAGTTTGATATCCCAGAATAGCAGTATAAATACAGTCAAATCGTGCATTATTTTTTCACACATCACGTCTTCAGTTAGGCTACATCCGATCTTCTTGAAAAAGAAAATTTCATTGGATGAAATATTTCAATTTCCACACAGAAAACACTCAACATGTAGACGAAACATATAAGACATTTCTGACACTAACTACTGTATGTAATTATAAACATCTAATATTTTCTGTTATTGATGTAGTAGTTTTAGTGTTTTTTGGGGAAATAAACATTTATTTAATGCAGGGTATTCCTATTCATGTACCTTGTAGTTTATTTTGGATTACACCTCTGCATATTTTATTGTATGATAGAATACTTCAATCCTTCTTGTATTAGAAAATGTAATATCTCTATCACACTAATTATACTCCACCCCATAATGAACGACGCAATAGTTCCGATGGAACCTGAAAATAATGTAAAGAATCAGATTTTTCTGGATGTTTGAACTCTATACCGTATGAATAATCTAGAGGTAAAGTCAAGCACTATATCCACTAAGAATCCAATTATATTCCATATTCCATGATCTATATTTATTACAAATAATATTACAGTACAGTATTCAAGATATAAATTCTTCAAAAAAAGGCTAACTCACCCAATAAATTGGTGAAATCATACTTTATATCTGTGATTATCTTTGTCAACAAGTTCCCTTGACTGTATACGTACACATCACAGAAAAAATTCATGTTTCATACGGCCTGTAAACATACAATACATGCATAAAATGGATAACATCAGGGAACATCACATATACTTTTGAATTAATAAAACAAGAAAATCTTGAAACACCCTTTATTTTTAAAAAAAACTTAAAATAATTGAACAAATATTTTAAAGTTTTTCAAAAATAAGGGTGTTTCAAGATTTTTATATTGTTTTATTAGCATGCAATAAATATAACATAGCCACCTAAAGCTGGGTTACATCAAGTTATTAACAAAATGTTAATAACTTAACTCTAATAGATTCTATTAGATTGAACAGAACTTACCAAACACATATGTTCATCATGTGTATGATAAGTTATTTTCAATCTAATAGAAACTATACGGATTAAGTTATTAACATTTTGTTAACACTTTGGTGTGAACGCAGCTTTAGAATTGTTTAGAAAAATCTCAATAGTGAGGTCCATGTAAATGGGCAGCATTATTGACATTGTTTGCTATCCTTGTCTATCATTCTACAAAGCAGATAGCAATCTAGCTACGCAACGTTTTTTTACGATGAAGAAATATAATTTGTTAACAAAATACTCAATCATGGAGAATATTTACTCTTGACAAAAAGAATATGTATTGAAGATCATTTCCAACAAGAATGAACAGTTAATATCACATCATATATATACAGAGTGTTTCAGATAGTAGTGTTGGAAATTTTAGGGTATTGTTCCTGGATGATGGCCAGCACCATGGTGGCATGCAATGTGCATGCTATGCAATGCATCGTGCTCTGTGAACCTACCAAAGATCAGTTGGAAGAAGGAGGAAACTTTGGAGGAAAGGGGACTGAAAATTAGCTGATCAAAAACAGAGTACATGGTATTGGGAAACAATGATGGGCTACCCTTACAGCTTGAAGGAAGCCAACTCCAACCAGTTGCAAGTTTTAAGTACCTGGGTCAAGTGTACAGAGAGATGGAGGGCTTGATGTGGAAATACAGCATAGAATAAATTGTGGATGGATGTACTGGAGAAAAATGAGTGGTGTTCTTTGTGATAAGAGAGTGAATTGTCAATGAAGGGAAAGTGTATAGATCAGTTGTGAGGCCAGCTATGCTGTATGGAACAGAAACATGGCCCATTTCAAAGAAACAGGAACGAAAGATGGAAGTGACTGAGATGGGAAATGTTAAGATGGATGTGTGGGTTACAAGAAGAGATAAAATAAGAAATGATTGATCAGAGGCACTGTAAAAGTTGGACCACTGGGAAGAAAATGCAGGAGACAAGGATGAGGTGGTTTGGGCATGTACAGCGACGGGAGGAGGATTATGTTGGACGAAAAGTGCAGGATTTGGTTTTGGATGGTGTGAGAGGACGAGGTAGACCTAGGATGAGGTGGGGAGATGAATAGCGGCTGACTTGCGGGAGAGTGGTTGGAGGAGAGAGGAAGCATTGGATAGGGCTTTGTGGAGATGCAGACTAAGAGGAAGAATGCCGACCCCATTTAAATGGGATAAGGCACAGCCAAAGAAGAAGAAGAAGAAGAAGAAGAAGAAGAAGAAGAGAAGAAGAAGAAGAAGAAGA
>NW_024094911.1:0-3286 GCF_014356525.2 Nilaparvata lugens
TCATGGATTTTCGAGAAAATAAAAATTTCAATTTTTCATGATTTTCATGATGGTGTTACATCATGGATTTTCTGAGATTTACATCATGGATTTTCGAGAAAATAAAAAATTTCAATTTTTCATGATTTTCATGATGTTAGCCTACATCATGGATTTTCTGAGATTTACATCATGGATTTTCGAGAAAATAAAAAATTTCAATTTTTCATGATTTTCATGATGGTGTTACATCATGGATTTTCTGAGATTACATCATGGATTTTCGAGAAAATAAAAAATTCAATTTTTCATGATTTTCATGATGGTTAGCCTACATCATGGATTTTCTGAGATTTACATCATGGATTTTCGAGAAAATAAAAAATTTCATTTTTCATGATTTTCATGATGGTTAGCTACATCATGGATTTCCTGAGATTTACATCATGATTTTCTGAGATTTACATCATGGATTTTCGAGAAAATAAAAAATTTCAATTTTTCATGATTTTCATGATGGTTAGCCTACATCATGGATTTTCTGAGATTTACATCATGGATTTTCGAGAAAATAAAAAATTTCAATTTTTCATGATTTTCATGATGGTTAGCCTACATCATGGATTTTCTGAGATTTACATCATGGATTTTCGAGAAAAAAAAATTTCAATTTTTCATGATTTTCATGATGGTTAGCCTACATCATGGATTTTCTGAGATTTACATCATGGATTTTCGAGAAAATAAAAAATTTCAATTTTTCATGATTTTCATGATGGTTAGCTACATCATGGATTTTCTGAGATTTACATCATGGATTTTCGAGAAAAAAAAATTTCAATTTTTCATGATTTTCATGATGGTTAGCTACATCATGGATTTTCTGAGATTACATCATGGATTTTCGAGAAAATAAAAAATTTCAATTTTTCATGATTTTCATGATGGTTAGCTACATCATGGATTTTCGAGAAAATAAAAAATTTCAATTTTTCATGATTTTCATGATGTTAGCCTACATCATGGATTTTCTGAGATTTACATCATGGATTTTCGAGAAAATAAAAAATTTCAATTTTTCATGATTTTCATGATGGTTAGCCTACATCATGGATTTTCTGAGATTTACATCATGATTTTCGAGAAAATAAAAAATTTCAATTTTTCATGATTTTCATGATGGTGTTACATCATGGATTTTCTGAGATTACATCATGGATTTTCTGAGATTTACATCATGGATTTTCGAGAAAAAAAAATTTCAATTTTTCATGATTTTCATGATGGTTAGCCACATCATGGATTTTCTGAGATTTACATCATGGATTTTCGAGAAAATAAAAAATTTCAATTTTTCATGATTTTCATGATGGTTAGCCTACATCATGGATTTTCTGAGATTTACATCATGGATTTTCGAGAAATTCTGAGATTACATCATGGATTTTCTGAGATTTACATCATGGATTTTCGAGAAAAAAAAATTTCAATTTTTCATGATTTTCATGATGGTTAGCCTACATCATGGATTTCCTGAGATTTACATCATGGATTTTCGAGAAAATAAAAATTTCAATTTTTCATGATTTTCATGATGGTTAGCCTACATCATGGATTTTCTGAGATTTACATCATGGATTTTCGAGAAAATAAAAAATTCAATTTTTCATGATTTTCATGATGGTTAGCCTACATCATGGATTTTCTGAGATTTACATCATGATTTTCGAGAAAATAAAAAATTCAATTTTTCATGATTTTCATGATGGTGTTACATCATGGATTTTCGAGAAAATAAAAAATTTCATTTTTCATGATTTTCATGATGGTTAGCCTACATCATGGATTTTCTGAGATTTACATCATGGATTTTCGAGAAAAAAAAATTTCAATTTTTCATGATTTTCATGATGGTAGCCTACATCATGGATTTTCTGAGATTTACATCATGGATTTTCGAGAAAATAAAAAATTTCAATTTTCCATGATTTTCATGATGGTTAGCCTACATCATGGATTTTCTGAGATTTACATCATGGATTTTCTGAGATTACATCATGGATTTTCGAGAAAAAAAAATTTCAATTTTTCATGATTTTCATGATGGTTAGCCTACATCATGGATTTTCTGAGATTTACATCATGGATTTTCGAGAAAATAAAAAATTTCAATTTTTCATGATTTTCATGATGGTCCTACATCATGGATTTTCTGAGATTTACATCATGGATTTTCGAGAAAATAAAAAATTCAATTTTTCATGATTTTCATGATGGTTACCTACATCATGGATTTTCTGAGATTTACATCATGGATTTTCGAGAAAATAAAAAATTCAATTTTTCATGATTTTCATGATGGTGTTACATCATGGATTTTCTGAGATTACATCATGGATTTTCTGAGATTTACATCATGGATTTTCTGAGATTACATCATGGATTTTCGAGAAAATAAAAAATTTCAATTTTTCATGATTTTCATGATGGTTAGCCTACATCATGGATTTTCTGAGATTTTAGCCTACATCATGGATTTTCTGAGATTACATCATGGATTTTCGAGAAAATAAAAAATTTCAATTTTTCATGATTTTCATGATGGTTAGCCTACATCATGGATTTTCTGAGATTTACATCATGGATTTTCGAGAAAATAAAAAATTTCAATTTTCCATGATTTTCATGATGGTTAGCCTACATCATGGATTTTCGAGAAAATAAAAAATTCAATTTTTCATGATTTTCATGATGGTGTTACATCATGGATTTTCGAGAAAATAAAAAATTCAATTTTTCATGATTTTCATGATGGTTAGCCTACATCATGGATTTTCTGAGATTCACATCATGGATTTTCGAGAAAATGAAAAATTTCAATTTTTCATGATTTTCATGATGGTTAGCCTACATCATGGATTTTCTGAGATTTACATCATGGATTTTCGAGAAAATAAAAAATTTCAATTTTTCATGATTTTCATGATGGTGTTACATCATGGATTTTCGAGAAAATAAAAAATTTCAATTTTTCATGATTTTCATGATGGTGTTACATCATGGATTTTCGAGAAAATAAAAAATTTCAATTTTTCATGATTTTCATGATGGTTAGCCTACATCATGGATTTTCTGAGATTTACATCATGGATTTTCGAGAAAATAAAAAATTTCAATTTTCCATGATTTTCATGATGGTTAGCCTACATCATGGATTTTCTGAGATTTACATCATGATTTTCGAGAAAATAAAAAATTTCAATTTTTCATGATTTTCATGATGGTGTTACATCATGGATTTTCGAGA
>NW_024094912.1:0-7828 GCF_014356525.2 Nilaparvata lugens
GGGCGGAGCCCCTGGCTGGACGGATATGGCGAGCGAAGCGAGCCTGACGGCTAGTAATATTATAAAAGAAAGAATCAGCTTATTCATGTACGGGATAGGAAATTCACGAATGGCGCATCATCACGTCTCAACTACTCAACTGATTAACTTGAAATTTTGCATATCCTATTAATAGGCTAGCAATTTCAGTATATATTTAGATATTTGGTTATTTATATTTTTATATCTGGTTATTTATGTCCAACGGATCTCGAAAACGGCTCTAACGATTTTCACGAAATTTGGAACAGTAGCCTAGCTTTATTATATAAAAATTCGATTGCACTAGGTCTCATCCCTGGAACAACTCGCTGAAGGACATTGAAAGGATGATAATTATTCATCCTTGGAAAAACATATGATAATTGTGTCGTCTGTCGATAACAGAAGATGCGTGTGCCTGTGTGGGAGATCAGCTGTGTAAATCAATGAGCTTACCGTATCTCTCGAAAAACAATATCTAGAAATTTTAATCGACTCGATCAAAATAATCTGATTTGTTGACATGACATGGTATATCATTTTAAATTATAGTATATCATATTTTTCAAAGTTAATCATTATTTTACAGTTTTAAGTGATTAGTAAGTGTTATTTTGTTATTCAATTTAGTTTGTGAACAATCTAAATTAGAACTTTTCTGTTTTCAAATCTTTTGTACAGTTTTGGGCTGTGACTGTTAGTCCTTCCCCAATCATTTTAAAGAATTGTTTTTAGTTTTATCAATATATAAATAAAGAGCGAAGCTCGGTGCCCCGATATTAGAATCTCAATTAACCGAGGATAGTTTTGGGTCTATTTTCAATTCTCCAAGATTTCATCACGTCAAGTTTTTTGTTTGTCAAGTTTTATAATATAGACTTGTGGAACAAGTGTTGCCTGCCAGTTCATAAATAAAACTTAGAACTTTTTTACAACTCTCTAGAGGGAATTATCATATTTTCCATCAATTTAGATCAATTTGAACAAGTCGCCTAATATGGTTAACATATACTTTCAAGTTTTTTTTCCCTTTTCAAAGCAACTTTACTCCACTCTACTTGTGGTAAATTGATCATTATTCTGTCTAATGGGAAACTAATGTCATATTACAAGGAGTAATTGCTAAATTGTTTCATTTTTCTCAGAAAAAGTCACTAAACCTCCAGTAATTCACTAAGAATAATATGGTTGTTAGCAAGCTTGGCTATAGTGAGGTCCATGTTATAATGGGAGTGGAGAAAGATAGGAGAACAACGTTGCCGATCTGCCGTTCTTGTCAATGCCTTCTATAGACGGTAGCTGATACAGGATTATTGGTGTGATATTAACTGTTCATTCTTGTTTGAAATAATCAATTATATTTTATTAAGCAAGAAATTATATTTTTATAATGAATTTTTATGATGAGATGAAATATTTTGCTAATTGACCGAGCGAAGTGATGTCTAAGATTCAAGCGACGGTTTGGAATTTCTCTTAATGTTTAAATGTTTATAATGTTGCGCATTTACGGCGAAACGCGGTAATAGATTTTCATGAAATTTGACAGGTATGTTCCTTTTTAATTGCACGTCGACGTATATATAAGGTTTTTGGAAAATTTGCATTTCAAGGATAATATGAAAGGAAAAAGGAGCCCTTCATACGCCAATATTAGAGTAAAATCAGGACTATAGAATTATTCATCATAAATCAGCTGACAAGTGATTACACATGATGTGTGGAGAAGCAGTCTATTGCTGTATTTCCATAAGATCTATAGTTTCAATCAGGTACTTGTGAGGTCTACTGTTCACAGAACTAATTATCAATTCTACATTGTTAAAAGACGATCTGGCAACAGAGCAAAGCAAGAAAGAGATAGCGCTATCCGCTTTGTTGAATGATAGGCAAGGATAGAAATACCATTGATAATCAAACACTGCCATTATAACGTGGACCTCACCAAACACTATAGCCTAGTTATGGTGACATTCACATAAAAATTGCAATATAAACGGAATATCTTCTTGAGCTATCTTTTTTTACGGTATTAGCTAAGTAGGGACTTATCAGCTAAGTAGCAAGTCACGTTATCAGCTGATTGTCACGACCGGTGAAAGTAATCATCAATATTTAACGGAATTTATCAAACAGAAGCCAAGTAAGGAAGTATGAAGTCACGCTGCGTCATTAATCCTTTCACTGATCGGTCATGATCAACGATTAACTAATTGACTGGCAATTTTAACGACGGTTAAATGTTTGCCAGTCGCCAATTTGATTTGAAGATCACGTAATTTAAAGGGACCTACCGTATCTATGGTTAGGTCCACGGTTATAATGGCAGTGGAGAAAAAAAGGAGAACAGTGTTGTCCTTTCTCTGCCTTGCCACTGCCTTCTATAGAGGATAGCTGATTCCGATATATATCTGATGTAATATCAACTGTTAATTCTAGTTAATTCAATTACAATATATTTGACAATCTATATATAGATATATATATAAGCGAAATGGCACTCACTGACTGACTGACTGACTGACTCACTCACTCGCAGAACTAAAAATCTACCGGACCAAAAACGTTCAAATTTGGAATTTGGTAGGTATGTTCAGTTGGCCCTTTGGAGGCGCACTAAGAACGGTTTTGGAGAAATTACCTAAGATACGCCCAAAATCTGCGTCTTTCCAGCGTTTTTTAGCGTTTTCTCAGCTTTATCGAGAACAAATGAACAGAAAATGTTCAAATTTAGTGACACAGAAGCTCAGCTAGGGTGTAATAATGTTGTGTTAGAAGGAATTTGCAATAATGTCAAAGATACGCCCAAAATCTGCGTTTTTTTTTGCTTTTTTCAGATTTATCGAGAACAAATAATGAACAGAAATAGTACAGAAGCTCAGCTAGGATGTAATAAAGTTGTGTTAGAAGGAATTTGAAATATCGCCAAAGATACGCCCAAAATTAGCGGTTTTTTGCGGTTTCTCAGTTCTTTCATCAAGTAATAGACAGAGAATGTTCAAATTTGGTACAGAGGTTTAGCTAGGGTCTAAAAATTTTGTGATGAGGTGACTTCAATATTTCATCAAAGATACGCCAGCTGGTGACAGGACAATAACGTTGGAGTCAGATGAAGTATACTATCTCTTCACAGTGAATGATTTAATAGAACCAACAGTTGTCAACAGTTTGCAATTGAATAATCACAATTTCGAGCTTATTTTCAATTTGAGGTTGAAATGTTACTGAACATTAATTGTAGAGATTGTTGACCCCGTCTTTCGGAGGAGACGATAAGCCGTCGGTCCCGACTACCTGAAAAGTAGTCGTCATCTCTCATCATCATCCCTCTCATTACCCACGCAAAAGCCTAAGAGCTTATGTGGGCATCACCCTCAGTAGTATTATTATTTTCATGCTCAATCTTTTCCACTTGAATTTGTTGTTTAAATTGTATCAAACTTTGCATAGATGGGGCGGAGCTCCTGAATTTTTTACAGATATGGGACTTATGGCAGTTGATAGAGCTTATCATGACTATTTAGGTATAAATTTAATCAAAATTGTTGGAGCCGTTTTTGAGAAAATCGGGAAAAACCTTGTTTTTGACAACATTTTCGCCATTCTAGCCGCCATCTTGAATTGCATTTGATCGAAATTGTTCGTGTCGGATCCTTATATTGTAAGGACCTAAGTTCCAAATTTCAAGTCATTCCGTTTAATGGGAGATGAAATATCGTGTACACACACACAGACACAGACACACACACACACACCACAAACACACACACACACACACACACACACACACACACCACACACACACACACACACACACCACACACACACACACACACACACCCCACACACACACACACCACACACACACACACACACACACACACACCACACACACACACACACCACACACACACACACACACACACACACACACACACACACACCACACACACACACACACACCACACACACACACCACAAACACACACACACACATACAACCAATACCCAAAAACCACTTTTTTGGTCTCAGGGGGCCTTGAAACGTATAGAAATTTATAAATTGGGGACCTTAATTTTTTCGAAAAGCAATATACTTCTTAATGAAAAAGACTAAGAAATTGTAAAAAACCACTGATTTATATAAAATAAATCAGTGGTTTTTGACAATTTCTAAGTCTTTTTCATTCAATATGAATAATTACCACAATATCAACTTCTCAACTACACAAAAAGCAATATACTTTCCTCACCTATGGTAATAGGGCAAGGAAAGTAAAAATATCGGAAGTTAACGATACATACCTTCAAGTTGATGACTCTACCACTGTATTCCAATATCACTCTGCATGTGAAAGATAGCACTAAACACAGGTCATCCTTTAAAATTGTTCAAACTTTGAAAAAACACTCAAAACTCCCACTCCACCATTCATAACACACCTGAAACCTACAACCAAATTGACAAAACTCACACGTTCCATGTATATGGATTATAGATTGGGAATCATTTTCGCAATCTAGATTTCAGATTGGGAATCATTCAACAAGTCTAGACTAGTAGATAGCAAATAATAGATTGAGTGGAGATTACACCTACATACCCAAACGGAAACACGTGAAATGAAATTCTATTGATATGACAGTAAATTTACAATTTTCGCTAACAATCTAGATTATTTTTGCAAGATTATAGATTGTAAATGATAGATTGAGAGGTTACACCTTCACGATTATACTTTGGGGACTATTTTTGCTGACAATTGATTGATACAATAAGAACATCATATTGAAATGACAGTAAATTTACAATTTTCGCCAACAATCTAGATTATTTTTGCAAGATTATAGATTGTAAATAATAGATTGAAAGGTTAGACCTTCACTTTGGAGATCATTTTTTCTAACAATTATTGATTCATACAATCAATACATCATCAAAATGATAGGGAGAGAAAAAATAAGGTAATCTTGTGCTATTCCTCTCCCAAATTTAGATAAGGTTACACATAGTCCGAAAAAGGTTTAGTCTTGTAGTTGTTCACTTCACAAGATTTTTAGTCCTTAATTATTTTCACAAAAGTAGATTTTAAAATTTAGATGCTTCAAAACCAAACATAGAAGAAGTTAGTATATCTCTGAAATAGGAAATATATTGAAGAAATAATTTTGCAGGACCAAAAAACAAACTTAATCTTAAAATTGAAGATTATAGATTGTAAATGATAGATTAAGAGGTTACACTCACACACCCTAACGGAAACACGTGGAATTTGATTGAAATGACTTAAATTTGACTGAAATTAAAGCTAAAAATGGCTGAAATTTGTGAAATTGAGCTGGAAAACGCGTGCAAATTACATTGTAAGGTGAGGTTGACTGAATAAACTGTTTGGTCCAGTAGTTGCTGGCTCCCCGCTTCAGTTGCGTTCTCGGATTATTCGACCTGCGTTTCCTACTGGAGGTTTTTCTCCTCCTTCTACTCCTCTCTCTCACTCTCATTTCTCCTTCTTCTTCTCCTGCTTCTTCTGCTTCTTCCTCTGCTTCCACTTCACCAACTCCGTCTCCTTCTAGTGTACCAGACCTATGCTTTGCTAGGTACAGAGAGAGAAGATACGGTATCCATAGAGAGAAGATATTACAAGTAGATATCTCATGCTCTCTCTCTTTTCTCCTTTTTCTTCTCCTTCTTATTCTACTACTTCTTCTTCTCCTCCTTCCTCTTCACCTCCTTCGTCTCCTTCTAGTGTACCCGTGCTCTGTTACTCCTACCATGGAGAGAAGATATCCCATGGTTTGTAGAATTCCGTCAAAGTTTGCAATTTTTGTATCAAATTATGGTGTTGTGTATCAAGTTGAGATGATACTGTATCATATTGTGTGATTTTGTATCATATTGTGTTCATATGTGTCATTTTGTAGTGATACTGTTTCAGTTATGGTGATACCATAGAGATAAGGTAGCATAAGAAGATATCCCATGTTTCGTAGAATTCCGTCAAAGTTTTTCAAGCTTTGTATCAAATTATGGTGTTGTGTATCAAGTTGAGATGATACTGTATCATATTGTGTTGATTTTGTATCATATTGTGTTCATAATGTGTCATTTTGTAGTGATACTGTTTCAGTTATGGTGATACCATAGAGAAAAGATAGCATAAGAAGATATCCCATGGTTTGTAGAATTCCGTCAAGGTTTGCAAGTTTTGTATCAAATTATGGTGTTGTGTATCAAGTTGAGATGATACTGTATCATATTGTGTTGATACTGCATCATATTGTGCTCATTCTGTATCATTTTGTAGTGATACTGTATCATTTATGATACCATAGAGATAAGATAGCATGAGAAGATATCCCTTGGTTTGTAGAATTCCGTCAAAGTTTGTAAGTTTTGTATGAAATTATGGTGTTGTGTATCAAGTTGAGATTATACTGTATCATAGTGTGTTGATTTTGTATCATATTGTGTTCATACTGTATGATTTTGTGGTGATACTGTATCATTTATGATGATACCGTAGAGATAAGATAGCATAAGAAGATATCCCATGACTTGTAGAGTTCCTTCAAAGTTTGCAAGCTTTGTATCGAATTATGGTGTTGTGTATCAAGTTGAGATGATACTGTATCATATTGTGTTGATTTTGTATCATATTGTGTTCATACTGTGTCATTTTGTGGTGATACTGTATTATTTAAGATGATACCATAGAGAAAAGATAGCATAAGAAGATATCCCATGGTTTGTAGAATTCCGTCAAAGTTTGCAAGTTTTGTATCAAATTATGGTGTTGTGTATCAAGTTGAGATGATACTGTATCATAGTGTGTTGATTTTGTATCATATTGTGTTCATACTGTATGATTTTGTGGTGATACTGTATCATTTATGATGATACCGTAGAGATAAGATAGCATAAGAAGATATCCCATGACTTGTAGAGTTCCTTCAAAGTTTGCAAGCTTTGTATCGAATTATGGTGTTGTGTATCAAGTTGAGATGATAGTGTATCATATTGTGTTGATTTTGTATCATATTGTGTTCATACTGTATCATTTAAGATGATACCATAGAGATAAGATAGCATAAGAAGATATCCCATAGTAAAGGTCGTTTATGTTCCAAATTTCAAGCCGATTTTTGTTAACTCAAGCCCATTACTGTCGACTACTGTCTATTATTACTGTTTTGTTGGGATGAGAGTGTAAGAACGGCATAGTATGAGAGACTACCAGCATCACGAAAAATTACTACTTGGACTATCGGCTTGAGTTAAGATTGGAATTTGTAACATAAACGCCCTATACCATGGGAGGATATCTTCCTATATTTTCTGTATGCACCTACTCTCTCTTCATGAATATATTGCTGAATTTTTCTAAATTCCTTGCTGACTTTTGTGTGGATATTTTTCTTGAGTGTTTTAATCTTTCTAAACTCTCTTTCAATCTCTCTCACTCTCTTTTTTGGTAGAGAGTTGGTGGGAAGGATATTTTTAATATTCTTTCCGAAGAATGGACATTGATATGTCCAAAGCTCCGCCAATTTATGTAGATGCATAACAATATAATTATCTATAGTTATTATATTACAAATTGCTTTTTCATATCATATACAGTTCAATATTACTTTCTTAGTTATATATGTAATTTCATCTATAATTTTGCTGTATTGTAAGCTATTGTATATAAGTGTATAAGCCAGTATATATTGTAATCTACATAAATAAAGTACTCAATCAATCAATCAATCTCTCTCTCTCTGTCTATCTATCTTCCTTCATGATGCCATCTACATCTTCTGT
>NW_024094913.1:0-9238 GCF_014356525.2 Nilaparvata lugens
TTTAGTATGCTGTATATGATAGTTATAGATAGATATGTTTATATATATTAATATATATATATTATTATAGATATATTATTCTATAATGTATGTGACCGGATCTCAAAAACGGCTCTAACGATTTTCACGAAATTGGAACAAAGTGGGTTTATAATATATAAATTATATTGCATTAGTCTGAACCTTGAGATAACTCGCTGAAGAACATTAAAAGGATGGAAAAACATTTGGAAATATGTCGTCCGTCGATACCGTAATGGAAGTGAGTGAACGAGTGCATGTTTGGGATCATTCAGCTGTCTCACGAGAAGAAAAATTCAGCAAAAAAACCACATTTTTCGTTTATTTCTGTTTTTTCAGAAAACATGTTCACTTCAGAAAGTCTAAAATAGTAACTAGATGCTGTTAGTGTAGAATAGTACAAAGTATATTAACAAATATTGTAGCAAACATAGTATATATCATTCTGAATCGAATTTATAGTATATCTATTGTAATATTGATGATGTGTTTGTTTTTTGAAGTGTGATAAATTGTTATTTCGATGAGTGATGGTAGTTAAACCTTAATTTTGATTTGGACTGTATACATTTGAAAAGGGACAGTTTTGGGCATAAGCTTTTGTGCCTCCTCATATACTGTAAAAATATTGTACGACTGAGAAATGAATTTAATAAATCTAAAATAAATTCAATCTTTCGTTACAAATTTACCATTCTTTTCTACACTCCAGAGCGAAGCTCGTTCCCCCAATATTGAATGATTAAAATATGAATCAATCAACCCATCAGCAGAGGTGAAAAGAAAAGGTGATGAAAAAGGAGAATCTGAGGTGAAAGTGAGTGATGATTAGCTGAGAAGTTTGGAAGACAAGGAGATGTGGAAAAATACAGGAAAAGTGAGAAAAGACCATTCATACAAAAAGGTGATTTGAATCTGTGAATAAGTATATAGTATCTGAATAATATCTAAAAATTTAGATAATATATTATCAAATATCTAAATAATATAGTAGGAGAGATGTCTAATATATAGAAGAAGAAGATAGAAGATAGAAGAAGAAGAAGAAGAAAAAAGAAGAAGAAGAAGAAGAAGAAGAGAAGAGAAGAAGAAGAAGAAGAAGAGAAGAAGACGAAGAGAAAAGATGAAGAAGAAGAAGAAGAAGAAGAAGAATAGAAGAAGAAGAAGAAGAAGAAGAAGAAGAAGGACGAAAAGAAGAAGAAAAGAAGAAGAATCAGAAGAAGAAGAAGAAGAAGAAGAAGAAGAAGAAGAAGAAGAAGAGAAGAAGAAGAAGAAGAAGAAGAAGAAGAAGAATAAGAAGAAGAAGAAGAAGACGACGAAACGAAGATAGAAAGAAAAGAAAAGAAGAAGAAGAAGAAAAGACGAAGAAGAAGAAGAAAATAAGAAGAAGAAGAAGAAGAAGAAGAAGAAGAAGAAAAGAAGAAGAAGAAGAAGAAGAAGAAGAAGAAGAAAAGAAGAAGAAGAAGAAGAAGAAGAAGAAGAAGAAGAAGAAAAGAAGGAGAAGAAGAAGAAGCAAACGAGAAACGGGAAACGGTAGATACAAGAAGTGTGAAATCTGGCCTGATGTGCTGGGGAACCCATACAACACATACAAGTGTGTATATATAGAAACTGCAGGTACAGTAGGTATAGGTATAGGTATAGTAGGTAGGCTAGTCAAACAGGAGAAACGACTCACATATCCCTCAGGACAATAAATCCTTCTCCAGCCAGATTACGCTGCCAGCAACCATCTTGTATCCTGTTTTGCTCGATCCTCATCCTGGATCTAGTTGTGTTCACTTCACAATATTCGATAACAGGTGCTCAGAGTTGCTGACACAGATTTGAGTCTTCATTTGAATAATAGAGAGTATTAGAAAGTTTTGTATCAAATTATGGTGTTGTGTATCAACTTGAGATGATACTAAATCATATTGTGTTGATACTGTATCATGTGTTGTGATACTGTATCATTTTTGGTGATATCATAGAGAAAAGATAGTATAAGAAGATATACCATGGTTTGTAGAATTCATTCAAAGTTAGGAAGTGAAGTTTGTATCAATTGTGGTCTTGTGTTTCAAGTTAGATGATACTGTATCATGATTGGTGATACTGTTCATCATGATGATACATAGAGAAAAAATAGCGGAGTGATATTCCATGGTATAGGACGTTTATGTCACAACTTTTACTGTTAACTCAAGCCGATTACTGTCGATTTTTACTGCTTTAGCTATGCTATTATTACTGCTCATGCAATTTTCACTGCTTATGCTATTGCTTCTCCATGGTACTAGTAGTTCTGTGAACTGTAGACCTCGCACAGTTAAAAACCACAGCTCCTCTAATACTATCCATCAGAGTGATTATGTCCTGTCCTCACGTGTCGGCGAGATATCGATGTTTAAACAACTAATGGCTGTTTGGGTTGTTGTATCGACAATAATTAATAAATTAAATAACATTACAATGCTAATATTTGTTGTAAACAACTATGAGAATCTATCAAATCTATCAAAGCTTACCGAGTTGAAAGCAGAGAAAAGTCGGGAGAATAATACATAATTGATAAGCGACCTCGAGTTATCATATTGCATGCCTCATCGCTTGCATTTCATATTTCACACAACACAGACTTTTTACTAAGTAACATTGAGATATTAATTGCATTGTCATCGCATGCATAATTAATAACCCACTCGACAGCTGATTTATGATGAGTGATACTAAGTCTAATTTCAGGTAATATTGGCGTACGAAGAAGACTCCTTCTCTTTTTGTATTATCCTTAAAATGCAAAATTCAAAAAACCTTATGTATGCAGCGACGCGAAATTCAAAAAGGAACATACCTGTCAAATTTCATGAAAATCTATTGCTGCGTTTCGTTGTAAATGCGAAACAATATAACAAAAATATAAACATAAACCGTCAACTTGAATCTTAGACCTCACTTCGCTCGGTCAATTAGGATTTATGACAAATTTAGGATTATTCTTCAATGTTGTTTTCGAGGTATTGAATCACTCTTTTGTTATTAAAATGAGCACCTGGTAAATCATTCCTCTCCTAGTAATATAAATATTCAGTGATACAAATTGAAGAACCCAATAAACCTATAAACTTGATTGTAAATAGGAAATGACTTCGCGTAATACAACACGACAGAACATCCAAAAAGATCTCTCTGCCGATAAAAGCCCTATGAATAAATAGAATGAATTCCTTTATGATGAACAAATAAGACCAGAACCTATTATGAAATCATTATCAACAAAAAGAATTACATGAGAATTCAAATTAATGTTCTCTTTGAAAAATATCGAGGAATTATTAATGTAAATCTAGCTTCTTGACAAAAGCGTTACTTTGTGAGATACTCTCAAATGAGCCACTCATTTTGATTTATGGAAGTATACAAACTAGTTCATAACCATAAAGTACATCCTTCAGTAAATGATGTACTACATGATATTTCCTTACAGACATGATATATACGTGTATCTCATAAATATATATTATGTTCAACAAGCTACTGTATTTATTGAAATGAATATTATTCCAGTATGTAGTTCAAGCATGATATACATAATTATTCCAGTATATATCTGAATATAGTAGATCATCTAAGTAATGCATGATATTATATGGCAGGATAGTACACACTGGATGATTTCAGACTAAACTGATAAGATGGAAACTGCATCAGAAATGTTAGACGATGATTGATGGAGTCTCACTCTTGTAATGGATGAGAGAGAAAAATACTATATATACTCAACTGTGGAATTTTAAATGGGAATAAAGTGATGGATATGAAGTTATAGATGGAAATGAGACAGGAAAAATGGATCAACTAACAAATATTGATAAATGGAGGAGAGTGTTTGCAAATCTATATTTGTTATAACGTGAATAATTCTTCTATAGATCATCTAAAGTTGATGAAGATGAGACGACTGCAACTAGCTTTCATGTATGATAAATTTAGTTGATAAAGAATCCTTTTTTTTTCAAAAACACAACAGCAAGAAGATGACCTTGACTGAGAAACAATATAATAAAATATAAATATAATACTTGTGACTTTTCCCCACATAGACAAGTTGTGTGTGGGGAAAGAGTTCTAATAAAAAAAATATGACTTTAATTGAGAAACAATTCATGTATGTGAAGTAAAGAGTCATGTGAGTAAACAGTCAGTGTATGTGAAGCCGTTGACATACGTTTAATTGAGTATTTAAAAGAGAATGCTCGGCTTGCAATACTCATTATCTTCCTGTTGATGAACTTGCTGGCAGAGAAAATATTTCAAGGTTTTTTGTATGAAGTACCAAGAAAATTTTGAATTTCTTTGTTGCTGGGGACGTGAGTTGGATTATTTTTTGTCCAAAAAATATTTGTCCAATCTGTTGGAATGCTTAAATTTCCTTGACTGAGGGTCAAATCTGAAAACTGTTGTAAAGCTTGAATTCCCTCCACTAAGGACCAAATTCACCAAAACGAAAACTTGGCTTGAGCGCCAGTTGATTCTAAATGGAAAAAAATGATATTACAAAACCAATTATTCCAGATCATCTGACTTAGAACTAACTGCCGCTCAAAACTAGTTTTCGTTTTTGTGAATTTGGGCCTAAGAGGAGGTTCAAAAACATAGAGGTGCAGCTGAGGTAGAGTGTATCAGATAAAAAAGTAGTAAATAAGGTGGATGTTGAAAGTGTTCTTCAAATAATGCATATATCTAAATGTAACCAATTCATCTACCTTCTACTCTACCATCATCGCTCCAATATGTTCAGACACATTTGAATAACTGCATTTTTTATCACCTCTCTCAGCTACCTTCTCCGCATCACTCTACCTTCACCGCTCCACTATGTTTGATAAAGAACAGAACGTTCCTGTTCCAAAAAAGAACTAGAATATTCTGACTCATTTGAAATTGCGTTGATGGCACTAATCAAAAGTAATCGTCGAACATACATACAAACAAACCCACAAACGGACAACGACTCGAGGCACTAGTCATCAGTAAGAGCTTGCTACGCTCGTTTAATAGAATAGAATTGAATAATTTATTATAAAAATTATTCAATTTTAATGATTCAATGAATCTATTCCTGCCAGCAATTTAAAGTACACTGGGTCATGTCAGTACGATAAGATTACAAATGATATTGTTACAATATCAATAATATATAAAGTCTAGCGGGTAACCCATGCTCCGCAAGGGTCTATTACAAAAACATGACAAACTGTAAACTTGACCGAGTGGAAACTTGAAAAGTTTGAAATAGGCATATTACCATCCTCGGTTGATTAAGAACTCTATATGCAAATTTCAAGTTAAACAGGCCAATAGTTCAGAGGTGATGATGCTTCAAACATAATTTTTCTATCCCGTACGTGTATAAGCCAATAATATTCTTTCATATTGAGCATTAATTAAGTTGACAATATTGAACTTTTTCTATGAATAGTCAGCTCTGAAGATACAGACTCATTGAGAAATCCATGCTTCAAACATGATTTTCCTATCCCGTACGTGTATAAGAGCCAGTTCTTTCCTTTATTATAGTATAGATAATACATAACATGCAATGCAACAGAATCGTGAGGAATATTGTGTAATTGAATCATTGTAAGCCAATTGATGTATAGTTGAAATGTTTGTACATTATGGAGATAAATTTGAATTTGAATGAAAAATAAAATGCAACAGAATTCCAAACTGTCCCTCAGGGCTACCAACTTTTGCCTTCCCGCCGATTCCATTGTAATGTTATTCCCAATTTATATTCTAGTCTAACCAAAACTTCATTGAAAATGGATAATTAATTAGATTACAGTGGTCCATATCAGGCTTAAAGGCTTTTGTTCCAGTTTCGAATACAAAGGCAGAGGTACCAGCACCTCTGATGGACTCTAATCCCAAAGTACGCTAAGCTGCCAAAAAAGCAAATTCAAAGCTAAAAAGCTTCGGTGGGATTGTTGCATTATTAAATTCCAACCCACAACCATATTGCGTTGTGTTTTCCATATTTTTCCTGGTTTCCAATGGAAGAATGGAATTTTTTCAACAGTAGAAATGATTGTAGTTTTTTTCTAAAATCTGTATCTTAGTTAGACATGAAATGTTGTCAAAGATCCAGTATATTTTGTTGATAAAATTAAGTGAATTTTTGACAACAATTCAATTCCCTTCAATTATGGAAAGTTCTACAACATCAATATTCTCTCTACAAACTTAATATGTAGCTTAGGTTTTTACGACCATAGTACAGAATTCGAATTAATATTTTTGTCATGAAAATAAATTAAGATTTCATTACTCTGTTTATCCGTATTTTTTTCATACTCTAAACATCGTATTGTGGGCCTAAAATTTTTTAAAACTTGAAGGTGCTCATAGAGTATTTTTGAACACCGGTTACTAGTCACAGTCGTTTTGCCACGGTATTGATATACCATGTTAATACATGAAATTTTTATACATCTTCAGAGTCAAACCCTGGAGAAAATATGGCACAAGAAAATATGCAATGGTATAGGGCGTTTATGTTCCAATTTTCGATGTTAACTCAAGCCAATAGTTGTTATAGTTTTTTTCGTAAAACTATGTTACACTGGTAGTCTCTCATACTGTGTTGCCCTTACACTCTCACCCCAACAAAACAGTAATAATGAACAGTAGTTGACAGTGAAATTTGGTACATGAAATACCTATATTATGCCATGGAATACTCGTATTCTTGGTCAGACTTTATGGTAATATGGTAAGATCCTCACCATATTCATTGCAATCACTCCAATTAGATTACTAGTGATGATCTTTCTTGACGATTCTATTAATAACCAGTGAGTGAATAATTATCACCAAAGTTCAACCATACGCTGGTGTCTCTCATAGGTACTGAAAAGTTCTTACACTCTCACTCAGCCAAACAGTAATAAAAGACATTAGTCGACAGTAATCACTTGAGTTAACAAAAATCGACTTGGAAATTGGAACTATATACGAAATCGACCTCTACCATGGGATATCTTCTTATGCTATTTTTCTCTATATTTTAACTTTCAAAAATAAAGTATCAATCAATTTCGAAGTAGTTTCTTCATTCAGTTTAGAACATGTGTCATTTTACAATTGTATTGAGCGTATCTATAATTACTCACTGCCTAGAATCTCTTCAACGTTCTTGCTTCTGATTGGCTCTTCAACCTATAGAAGTGATGATTGGTCTGGACGAGTAGACCAATAGGAATCGTAGGCTTGCATTTGGCTCTCCTTTATTTTGTATTATTACTGTGTATCAAATGCGTAATCTTTTGATACGGTACATAATTTGATGAGAATGATTTGAGTCTCGATATTTCATACATAAAACAATAAGTACCACGATATCAGAATACCTTCTACCACGATATCAGAATAATTATTATATCATTTTAGACGAAAACACATGACATAGATAGATTAAAGACACTTAGAAACAAAAAATCAACATCACTCCCTACATGGTTGAAGAAGACGACACAGCTCGTTGAAAATTACCAAACAATAATGTAAGTTTTTCAGTTGTTTTTTAATCTATCTATGTCATGTGTTTCCTGTCTTAATTTAATATTAAAACTGTATAGTGTTTCTGTTATGTGCTACAAAAGAATACTATATTATTATGGTAAACATGATCATTCTCTGCAGTAGACGGTCAGCTCTGTGAGAGTGACTTGTGAGAGATTGAATACTCATAACTTAAAAATTCAATACCATGCAATCTAGCTACAAGCCTGCATTGTATAAATTTCTCTTTCAAATTTCAATTATTCTATGGTACCAATTATTACCATCTATGTAAATAATAATGGTATTTTTAATGACTGTATTATATCTGGTTCAGTTCCCGTCTAGGATGAACAATAATTACATTAAAGTACTGTGACATCAATTTCAATCATGAAAATTCAATTGCCAATGAATGGATGAAATTCTGGAGAAGTTACAATCACATCAATTTTGAACATCAGATTTTTTGCCGTTCTTATAAATATTATATTAGATTTAACATAGTTGAACACATGATGTGTATCTGCACACATAATGTGTTTGCCAAGCTCCGTTCAATCTAAGTTGAATTGAATTGAATAATTATTGCCTTTATTAAGGGCGAAGTTAGGACTCTGGGTTCTCCCTGCCACACAACCCTTACACTCACTGTTAACCCTGAAATCTGGTTACCCTCAATTTATGACGACGGCAAAGAATGGATCTTCCAAATGCAGGTAACTGTCATAATAAATAATCCTGCTTCAGAACTCGGGTTGTTTTCTCAGATGAATAAATTGAATTATTCATTTTATTGTCTTTTTCTTTAGGGGTACTTTTAATATAAATAAAATATGAATTTCAAATGACGTAAAAATTACATTAATGTGCTGAACATGTTGTTATAAAACAATTTGAAGGTTACTGAGATTCATATTTGATTTATATAAATTTTTTTATTACGAATATGGGACAATCAAAATTTGTAAATAATTTTCACATTATTCCAGAGATTGTTATGTAATTTCTTCACATAATTGTATATATTACAATGTGACATTCTATATTACATTCCATACTTTCATTATTCTACAAAAGAAGAGCATGCATTTTTCAATCCAGTTACAAATTCCTTACCTTGTTCAACGGTTTTCTCATATCAACACTTCCACGGCATAACGTTCATGTAATCCTGACATCCTCAAGAAAGCCTTGTCCACTCTAGTCAGAATATTTCCCATCCTTTATTCAAAATTTATTCGAATTTCTGTCCAATTGGAGTAGCACTTTATTCAGTAGCGGTTTATTATTCCGAAAAATATCATTTTACTGTGAACCACTTTGAATCACTCACTGCATAAACTGTCTGGCCAGCATGTGTTAAATTAATTGAGAAACTTATTAATTAGAATAGAACAATGTGACAATTAATAATGTGACAGGAGATGTTATTTGTGTGTAAGCGATGGAAACAGCAATTATTGATGAAAATAATCCATAAACAGCAATTGATAATAAAATACAATGACAATAATGATTGATATTAGAACATCAAGTTCTTCGAAGTCCAGATACAACCATACTTTTCTACAATGTAGAAGTATAACTAATTAACAAAATATTAAATCTCATTCATTAAAATTAAATTAAATTATTATTAATTAAATTGATAAATCATTGAAAGAAT
>NW_024094914.1:0-8184 GCF_014356525.2 Nilaparvata lugens
GAAGAAGAAGAAGAAGAAGAAGAAGAAGAAGAAGAAGAAGAAGGAAAATAGAAGCAACATATGAAACCTTGAGCACACTGATCTTCGAGTCTGAAAATAGAGCCCCGTTTTGCAACATCAAAGTGTTTGAAATCGAATCAGTGTCATGGCAGATGAGCAGTAAAGAATTTCAGATTGAATTTGAAATTTCCGACTGAAATGAAAACTGAAGTTTCTCAGTAGTCGCAGCCTGAGGCTAGCCTACGTTTTTCATTAGCATTCAGCATTCTGATATTAAGAATGTGAATTTAATTTGGTACGTGTTCGTTTTTTATTCACAAGTTGGGTACGAAAGACTTTGCGAGCTACAGAAATACAGTCAAAGACCTTTCGCTTCAGTTGTTCAGTGAGACGGAATAAAATACATGTAAATAATTTTTCTATAATTGTAAATAAAATAAAAGTATTTTTCATCGATTACTTGAATATTATTCTTCAATTGTCAATAAGTCATGTAGTTACAGTATGATTATTGGATAAAACCCTATTTTTATTGAAAACAAAATAATTGCTTTCCAGGAACTATATTGAGGTCCACATTATAATGGCAGTGGGGAAAGATAAAAGAGCAGCGTTGCCGATTCTCTACCTTGCCAATGTCTTCTATAAGAGATAGCTGATACCAGTATATGTAATATTAACTGTTCATTCTTGATAAAAATAATCAATTATAACTAGTAGTTCTGTGAACAGTAGACCTCACGCAGTATTCTCATCCACAGGTACCAGATGTCAACTGTTTTAAATGTTAACAAACTCAGTTCACGTTTGAATTTGTATTTCATGTGATATAATTCATCCAGTTCCGTGATGATCTTTCTATGTGATGAAAATTGATTTTTTAGAATCAAAAATATTATAATTTCTCCAGCATTATTATTTAGTTCATTTGTTTATTTTTATTGACCAATTAAATTAGTTTTTTCAAATGTGAGAATAGTGATACTGATGGGCACGCATAATAATACCATGACTGCAAAACAAAATATTGAAACCAAAGACCTTAAAGTTGCGATTAGACCAAATTTATTAACAAAATGTTAATAACTCAATCCTTATTATGTTAGATTAAGTTAGATCAAACATAGCATATCATACAAATGATGAAGATGTGTGTTTGTCAACTTCCGTTCAATCTAATAGAATCTATAAGGATTAAGGTATTAACATTTTGTTAATAACTTTGGTGTAAACCCAGCGTAAAGATGCATAGGTACCTCTTCAAGGTCTTTGATTGAAACTATGGACCTTATACAAATACAGTAATAGACTGGCATCTCCACACATCTGTGTAATCACTTGTCAGCTGATTTATGATGAATAATTCTATAGTCCGATTTTTACTCTAATGTTGGCGTATGAAGGAGGCTCCTTTTTCCTTTTATATATTATCCTTGAGATGCAAAATTTCCAAAAACCTTGTATATACGTCGACGCGCAAATTAAAAAGGAACATACCTGTCAAATTTCATGAAAATCTACTACCGCGTTTCGCCGTAAATGCCCAACATATAAACATTTAAACATTAAGAGAAATGCCAAACCGTCGACTTGAATCTTAGAACTCACTTCGCTCGGTCAACAAGTATAGTAACATCAATGTTAATCGAATACTGCCATTATAACGTGGACTTCACTGAATGAAAATTTGTGCAAAGTTAATAAAGCTTCAAATGTTCCACAATTTCATTTAAGAAACAACGTAGCACCAGACACACATCAACACAGTTAATTAAAAATGCACACCTTATCCAACAAAAACTGTGCTGACAATATTCCCTGAGGATTACACGAATTTTAAACGAAAGTTAGTCCCGACAAAATTAGTATCCAATTTATGAGCGAGATTAAATAAGCGGCTTAAAACTCCATCAAAACTAACCAGTGTCGCCCAAATCCCAGCAAATCTACAGCCGGATTAAATTGACGAGGCGGTATTTCGTATATATAAGCTGCTCTTACACTCTGAGCCCGCGGTTTAAGTGTCTACTGAAAGGGCGCATTATTTACTCTGTAATGAATTGTTCAATGTTTTGTTCTACAACAGAGTTTATCTCTGATTCCTGTAAACTTGGAAAATGCGGAAACTAGTTGTTAGGTGGAATTTGGGTTGTTAGGTGAATAGGAGGATTGGCTAATGTCAACTTGAAAAATGAACTGAACGCATTACTAATATAGTTTGATTGAAGAATATGAAAAGATGGGTAATGGTATATTAATGACCAAGTGAAATGGAGGATTTTTGTAATATCCAATTTTAAGAATAATTAATAATTTGAAATTATGATGATATGATTATATCTACAAAATTAAATTATAGTAATTTATCTAACTCGTGCAAGCTTGAACAACACTGAGGTATATGAAAATGACTCATTTTCGACTTTCAAGATAAAATGAAATATTCAAACTCAGTTTAAATTTAGTTAATCAATAACAAGAAAACTGCATATCAGCATTTTATTTTATAAACGTATTATCGAAAAATTGTAATGTATTCAAGGAAGTTTCATCATATTAAAAATATTTTCAGTCTCTCGTGAATAAACATTAATGAAAACATTATTTAAATAGATGAATCGAATTGAATTGAAATTGAAACAATAAACCTTAATTATGGACTGAAGATAGTACCATAGAGAAACAATAGCATAAGTAGATATCCCATGGTATAGGGCGTTTATGTCGCAACGTTTACTGTTATCTCAAGCCGATTACTGTCGATTATTGTCGATTTTTACTGTTTTGACGGGGTAAGTGCAGGGACACACGATCCGGCGACATCGCCGTCCGGCGTTTTCGCCGGACGAAGCTTCGCCGTCCGGTTGCAAGAAGTACACAGGAAGGCATGGGGCAGAACACACGACTCCGGCGACGCCGGCGACGGCGAAAACGCCGGCCCGGCGAGAAATTGACCCGGCGATATCGCCGGGTATCTCTACTTCGCCGTTTGCCGCCGGAAAGCAGTAGCAGGGCATTGTACTATATGGAGATGAACACACGACACGGCGAAAACGCCGGACGGCGCTGTCCCCACCCATGCCACTTCTTTATTTATTAACATTTGTAACGTTACAAATGGGTAGGGTAGGTTACAAGGGTAGGTTACAAGGGTAGGGTTGTAAGTAGGGATGGGTATCGATACATCGATGTTCAGGTATAGCGATCTATCTCATATTCTAGGTACACCTGACAACAATTCTCCTGTATTATGAAAAAGACCTAATTTTCAGCTTCAAGCATCATCACCAACTACATTGTCCTCACATTGATATTTTGCACAACGACATAAGTTCTTGAGATTATGTTCTATTAGAATTACCAGTAAGATACACTTCATTTCAGTATTTCTAGTGGAGAGGCGCGCTTAAGGACACCTCAAGGATCAAAATTTCAAACACATAACTTTCGACACAATGCTCAGATTTCATCATACTACACTTCATCCTTCTCGGTTCGTCACGACGGTTCAAAATCATGCCTAATAAGTCAAATTCGGTCGAAAAATGGAAAATTTATTGTTGAGTGTACGGTACTTAAGCCCATATTCCAATACACAGAAAATGACCAATTTCTATATTCAAAGTTGCATGTCTTGTGAAATACTTCTGATAAAATTTCAAAATCTAGTGAGAATGTGAAAATATATTGTCCCCCTCCAATAAATAATACTTTCGATTCCAAAACAATTTGGAAGTTAAGATTTTAAAAATGGTGATTTCCGGCAAAAACGCCGGACGGCAGCTTCGCCGTCTGTCGTGTGTTCTGAATGCTTATTGCCGCCGGGTCCGGCGAAAACGCCGGACGGCGATGTCGCCGGATCGTGTGTCGAACGAAGAGTGTATGAACGGCACAATATGAGAGACTACCAGCGTCATAAAGCTTCACAGGAAATAACTACATGGACTATCGGCTTGAGATAACAGTAAAAGTTGCAACATAAACGCCCTATACCATGAGATATCTACTTATGCTATTGTTTCTCTATGGCATTACTAATATAGTTTGATTGAAGAATATGAAAAGATGGGTAATGGTATATTAATGACCAAGTGAAATGGAGGGTTTTTGTAATACCAATTTCGAGAATAATTGAATCAGTCATTTGAGAAACACCTCATTTCCAAAAAAGTAAATTTTTGGGAAATGACAAAAAACCTTTTAATTCCATCATCTGACATTTTTCACTCTCTTGGATTTTTTATAGGTTTGTGTGAGTGTTTGTTAAGCTAATAATAATTTTAAAAGATTCTTAAACTTTCATTTAATGATTTAAAAAAATAATAATCCCACTGGAGATGTGTTGTTTCTCTAATGAATGACCCAATATAGTGTTGAAATGTATGAAAAGGCATGAAATTAGAGCTAAAACACAGAAACTATGTTAAAAACCATCATTTATCCAACTAAAAGTCCAATGAAACATTTACACAGATAATAATTTAATATAGACCAAAAATTTTACATAGATAAAAGTTTTTTCATAAAAGTTCAATTTCTTCTGCCTCAGTTGTAGGCCAATCATAATTTTTGAATAAAATTCACAACAATGTCTTCTGGTATGTACCCTTCAACCTTCTTTATGTCATTAATTTTTTTAATATTAATTGGAACACAGTTTTCTGGGTAGGCACCAATAGTAGGTAGTTCTGGTAAACCAGTTCCTGTTTTTTCAAATCAAAAGAATTTCATTGAGTCCACCAATAAAACTTTTTGCCTTAACTTGACCTACATATTCCTTAGAATAAGACAGCGCCATATATGTTGAAATGGCGAATTTGATCTTGTTTTCCCTTGAGATGCTTCTAGCCATAGTTTCAGTGGATATTACATTTTTTATGAAATTGATTACCCCATGACTGAAATCTTTTACTTTTTCACTTTCAATAAGTTCTACTTGGTACTTGTGGATTCCCTACAGAATGAAGCATGAGTTCTGCATACTGCTTTAATGTATAGATCCTATCGGTTTTTTTAATTTTCCTTTTACTTTTTTCACACTTCTTTCCACTTGCTTTTTTCCTTTTTTGCGTTTTAATGGTGCATGATTACCTATGTCACTTTCACTAAAACTCATTTTTACTTCTTACAAACACGCAGTGAAAGAAGAATGGTTAGATAATGGCATACAGCTGGACACTCAAACACAACAGACTACTTACTACTGCCAGTGCTGCCATCTACAGTCATCTGAGAAACAACACATATCCAGGAGATGAGTGTTTTTCTCAAATGTATGAATATTTCAACAGCTTGTATCTCCATACCAGCTCAGTGGAGTTGAGTTGTTTCTAGCCTATTAGTTTTGTCTTGCTTTTACCAACAATTCCCTATGTATAACTCAATTTTGATAAAAAATGGATATGAGGTGTTTCTCAAATGAGTGATTCAATTAATAATTTAAAATTATTATGATATCTACAAAATCTGATTATATCTACAAAATGAAATTATAGTAGTCTATCTAGCTCGTGCAAACTTGAATGACTAATTTTCTACTTTCAAGATAAACTGAAATATTCAAACTCAGTTTAAATTTAGTAGTTTTTAATTTAGTTTAAATTTACTCAAATAACAAGATAACTGCTTATCAGCATTTTTTTTATAAACGTAATATCGGAAAAATGTGTAATGTATTCAAGGAAGTTTCATCATATTGAAACTATTTTTAGACTTCTCGTGAATAAACGTTATTTGAATAAATGAATCGAATTGAATTGAAACAATAAACCTTAATTAAGGACTAGATATTTACAATACTGTGTCATGTTTATTTACTGTGTTGTCTTGTGTAATATTGATTCTATACTGCTTGTGAAATTCATTAATTTGTTACAATGCAAAACACTGTCGAATTCAGTAATTGAACTAACTAATTCACACTTTTTGCAACAGATCATTTTTTTTTTTTAAATCTACCGACTCAGAAATCAATTCTACTGAGCTCACTAATTAGTTACTGGGCAAAAACTGTCGAATTCCGTGATCAAACTACTCGATTTATAACTTTATGAAATTTGATTGTATTATTGTATGTAATACCAGAGCACGTAACACCAAGTGCAATTAATTCTATTAGGATACACGAACAGGAAAGGAAATTCACGATTGACGCATCATCATGTCTCAACTATCGAACTGATTTACTTAAAATTTTGTATACAGGTTATTAATTTACCGAGGTTGGATATAGGCCTATTATGAATTTTTCAAGATTTCAATAAGTCAAGTTTTCAATTAGACCCTCGCGGAGCACGTTTACCTGATAGTGTATAATAAAAAAACCCACGACATCATGCTCTGTTTATAAAAAAAACTATTAATGATTAATGTTCATTATCCTTATTTATTTTCAATATTGTAATAAATAAGTGAGAATAATATTAAGGCAGAATTCTGCCGGATTTTTATTTTACAGTTATTATAGATAGGAATTCTTTACCCACACACGGACCAATAGTCTATGTGGGAAATAATTATTTCCTGAAATAAATCTATTTTTTAAATTTTAATTATGTTATAAATATTGGCTACAATACTTGTAATAACTATAGTTCACCTCCTTTGAAGGAGACATTTTGGTAGAATCTACCCTTTAACAAGAGGTTGTCACAAGTCTTATAATTCAATCACAATCACGCTTGAGGCATTTGCTACCACTAGTAATCCCATCCACAAATCCTACATCGTTGTTACAGATCCAGATGCAACAACTTGAAACTTCACTAATCCCTACGCTAAGATAATAAGCGAGTTACTAAGATAACCGAGTTGGATAGGCGGCCTAAGGCAATGCTTGCCTTCCATAGATTTCAATCAATAAGATGCCGGCTTGGCCAAATATTCTCACGCAGGGATAAGCCTTGCTGCTGTGCTGCTATGGTTATGTTATAGCACCCGAGGGAACAAACAAACTTGCGAGTCCTCGACGTCTGAGACGGAGGTCGTGCTACTGATGCTAGGGAGATGAAGGGTAAGGAGGGGATGGTGAAGAAGAAGGAGGAGGTGGAGAAGAAGAATATGAAGGAGGAGGAGGTGGAGAAGGAGTAGGAAGATGAGGAGAAGGAGAAGAAGAAGTAGAAGAAGAAGCAAGAAGAAGAAGAAGAAGAAAAAGAAAAAGGAGGATGGGGATGGGGAAGAGGGGGAGAAGGAGGAGAAGAAGAAGAAGAAAAAGTAGAAGAAGAAAAAAAAAGAAGAAAAAGAAAAAAAAGAAGGAGAAGTTGGAGGAGATGGAGGAGGAGGAGGAGGTGGAGGAGGAGAGAAAAAAGGATGAGGATAAGAAGCAGAAGGAGGAGGAGAAGGAGAAGGAGGAGGAGTAGGGGGAAACGGAAAAGGAAGAGGAGATAGAACCGCGCAAAAACGGGAGGAAAGCGAACAAGAAGATTAACATATAGAAGAAAAATATAAAGATGTTGGTGAAGATGCTGAAGAAAGAGAAAAAGAGGAGGATAAAGATGGACATGGAAAAGAAAAAGATAGAGAAGTTGGAGAAGATGCTGAAGAAAGAGAAAAAGAGGAGGATAAAGATGGACATGGAAAAGAAAAAGATAAAGAAGTTGGAGAAGATGCTGAAGAAAGAGAAAAAGAGGAGGATGAAGATGGACATGAAAAAGAAAATGATGATGATGTAGAAGAAAAAGAAGGAATAGAAAAGAGGTAGAATGAAAGAAGAAGATGGCCCAAGAGATCGGTGCTAGGCTTACTAACGCTGCATCCTTATCGACCATGTTCAGATACAACGCAACCATTGAACACAATCTCAGTCCTATTGTGCACTATGGAGTGTCGTAAGTACCAAATAAATACCATAAGAAAATGGTGTAAACTCAAATTATGGTGTTGTGTATCAAGTTGAAATGATACTGTATCTTGTGTGGTGATACTGTATCAAATTATGGTATGTATATAAATTTGAGATGATACTTTATCGTTTGGGGATACTGTATCATGTGTGGTGATATTGTATCATTTTATGGTGATAGTGTATCAATTTATAATGATGGTGTATCATTTTTAGGGATACCATAGAGGAAAGATAGGATAGATATTTTAGGCCCATTTCACACCAAAGCTGGGCTGGGCCGGGCCGAGCCGAGCGGAATCTCCCTGCGTTCACACTGGAGCCGATTCACTCAATAGGTTATC
>NW_024094915.1:0-8552 GCF_014356525.2 Nilaparvata lugens
TCGGTGCTAGGCTTACTAACGCTGCATCCTTATCGACCATGTTCAGATACAACGCAACCATTGAACACAATCTCAGTCCTATTGTGCACTATGGAGTGTCGTAAGTACCAAATAATACCATAAGAAATGGTGTAACTCAAATTATGGTGTTGTGTATCAAGTTGAAATGATACTGTATCTTGTGTGGTGATACTGTATCAAATTATGGTATGTATATAAATTTGAGATGATACTTTATCGTTTGGGGATACTGTATCATGTGTGGTGATATTGTATCATTTTATGGTGATAGTGTATCAATTTATAATGATGGTGTATCATTTTTAGGGATACCATAGAGGAAAGATAGGATAGATATTTTAGGCCCATTTCACACCAAAGCTGGGCTGGGCCGGGCCGAGCCGAGCGGAATCTCCCTGCGTTCACACTGGAGCCGATTCACTCAATAGGTTATCTAGTTCTCTAGCCTTGTAGTGAGAGCTCACTATGTGGTAAGATCGAACTAAACTGAGAAGGCAGAATCCGCTTGGCCGAAAACGCTCGAGTTGGGCGTCAAGCCGACTGCACAAATCCGCTCGGTTCGGTCCGGCGTTGATTTGAATGTTCCCGACTAAATTCTGCATAGTTACACGCACGCGGATTCCGCTCGGCTCGGCTCGGTCCAGCTTTGGAGTGAAACCCTACTTACGGTCAAATTATGGTGTTGTGTATCAAGTTGAGATGATAATGTATCTTGTGCGATGATACTGTATCATTTATAGTGATACCATAGAGATGAGGTAACATAAGAAGATGGTATAGGGCGTTTATGTTACAAACTTCACTGATAACTCTAGCCAATAGTCTTATAAGTGAGGTCCACGTTATAATGGCAGTGTTTGATTGGCAATGGTATCCTTGTCTATCATTCAACAAAGCGAATAGCGCTATCTCTTTCTCGCTTTGCCAGATCGTCTTCTAACAACATAGAATTAATAATTAATTAAGAAAATATTTCATCTTAACTATGAAAATTCATTATGAAATTATTGAAAAATATACACCGTGATTCAAAAAGAATACCACAACTTTGAAAATTGATAACTCTGCAAAGAATAAACGGAGAGTGAAGCACTATCAGTCATCGATTTGAGGAAGCTCTGTAGTTTTTTTAGTTCCTTATTTAGTCGCATTGGCACTCATCTGTCCGTGCCTATTTGAATGAAAACTATCCGAGGCAATGGATCGGCCGCCAAGCAGCTCGAGACAGAGCACTTCATCACTGGCCTCCAAGAAGCCTTGACCTCACTCCCACCGATTTTTTTCTATGGGGGTACGTTAAAGATAAGGTGTATCGACCGCCTCTACCAGCTAACATTGAGGAGATCAAACAAGAAATACAGCAGCTATACAAACTGTTACGCCCGATATGCTACTGAGGGTGTGCAACGAGTTCGAGTATCGTATTGATATCACTCGAGTGTCTGGAGGGGGTCACATTGAACATTTGTGAACTTGTTTTCTAGTGGAGAAAAACTTATTTTAATACTCTTCATTTTGATTTACAACCCAAGTTCCTATTATGTTTCTTTAATTAAATACAGATTTTCAAATTTGTGGTACTCTTTTTGAATCACGGTGTAATTTCTTGCTTAATAAACTATAATTGATTATGTTAAACAAGAATGAACAGTTGATATTACATCAATAAACCTGAATCAGGTAATCAGCTACCGTCTATAGAAGGCATTGACAAGACAGAGGTTCGGCAACGTTGTTCTGCTATCTTCCTCCACTGCCATTATAACTTAGACCTCACTGTAGTGTTATCTGTTTTTTTTTTCAGAGAACCATCTCTTATAGGCTGGAAAAGTCCATCTGTGGGGGGATAATCTACATGTCTACAATATTTTGTTAATTGGAAAAAGGATAATTATTACAAACTTTGAAAGAAAGGCTCAATGTAAAACCATAGAGAAACAATAGCGTAAGTAGATATCCCATGGTATAGGGCGTTTATGTCGCAACTTTTGCTGTTATCTCAAGCCGATTATTGTCGATTTTTACTGTTTTAACCGGGTATGAACGGCACAATATGAGAGACTACCAGCATCATAAAGCTTCACGGGAAAGAACTACGTGAACTATCGGCTTGAAATAACAGTAAAAGTTGCGACATAAACGCCCTATACCATAGGAAGGATACCATATAGGACATCTATATCCTAAGAACTATACCATAGTAGGATATCTACTTATGCTATTGTTTCTCTATGGTAAAACCTTATTACTGAGATGTGACTGACTTTTGTTCACTTAGGCTCAACTCACACTTAGGAGACTCACGTCGAGAAGAGACTGTGACTCCAGTCACTTCTCGACGCAGCATGTTGACATGTGACGTCGCGAAGACTAGAATCGACTGGTCTGAGTGTCACCATTTGAAAACACATACTGCGTCGAGAGGAGACTAGAGTCGCAGTCTATTCTCGACTTGAGTCACGTAAGTGTGAGTTTAGCGGACTCAGGTCGAGAATAGACTGCGACTCCAGTCACTTCTCGACGCAGCATGTTTCCAAATGGTGACGTCGCGGAGACTAGAATCGACTGGTCTGAGTGTCACCATTTGGAAACACATACTGCGTCAAGAAGAGACTAGAGTCGCAGTCACTTCTTGACTTGAGTCACATAAGTGTGAGTTGAGCCGTTATTCGTTTATTGTGTTTTCAGAATAGCCCAGTTGATGAGGACAGCGGATTTGTCTTATATCCGGCCAACACACAGGGCTACTGTTTATATAATGGGAATTTTCTTTGCCTATTACCTGCATTTGAGAAGGAATCAGCCACCACTTATTATGTCTAAGGTACGGTAACTCTTCAATGTTGTTTTCCATCACTAACTGCTCATTATTAAATCACTTTTTGCGATTGAAAAAAGCGAATAGTAGTCAGATTTTTTACGGTAACTGTTCACATATATCTATATAATTATCACCATCTGTACATCTTTACATTGTAAAGTGTTTCTGAAACACAAATGGGACTCTATCTATTTTGAGGTAACATTATACATTGTTACCATATTTCCCCATATCAATTAACAAAATATTGTTATCAATTCGTCACCATATGCGTATCTGTATCATTTTCTCTCAAAATTATTTCAGTCAATATAGACATGAAAAAGGGGGTGTGCTTGCCATTTATATTGTAGTTCTGATTTTTTAATATATTATTTGGGTACTTAAGAGAAGTCCAGAACCAATTTCTTCATGCAAAATTTCCTTGTGCTACATACACAGTGGCCCAGAAACCTCATAATTATTTTCGGTTCATTTTCCAGTTTTAAGCTATTACTGCCAAATCCAGTAGTCGGACAGAAAAATTTGCTTTCGTATTTTTTCAGATTATAAAATGAGATTTTTTCGGAACTCTCTATCTCTAATGAGTACTGTGTTATGATTTTTCAAAAATTGAATAAAAACACAAATATGTTGTCACAGTTTTATTTGGTACAGGACCATGGTTTCGTGACCACACCGGTCACATTTCCAAGTTGACTGAATTGTCAACTGTCAACACTGTTCAGTCAGCTTGAAAATGTGACCGGTGTGGTTTTCTCAAAAAATAATAAATAATCTATCAATTTAAAATGTGTAGAAAAAATCCTAAATAAACATAGAGCTTTCTGTCCTATCGCACCGTGACGGTCCTGTCGTCTCGGAATGTGAGTGTGAGCGCTGTTATCAGGTCTGGCTGAAACTGTCTACAACGTTGATGGAAAGATACATTTTCAAGAAGTTCGATGTTTTTGAACGGGTAGTATTACAGTCAACTGTCTACAACTTACGTTGATGGAAAGATACATTTTCAAGATGTTCGATGTTTTTGAACGGGTAGTATTATAGTCCACTCACTAAACAGCTGATTTATGATGAATAATTCTATAGTCTGATTTTTACTTTGATATTGGCGTATGAAGGAGGCTCCTTTTCCCTTTTATATTATCCTTGGAATGTGAAATTTCCAAAAACCTTGTATATACGTCGACGCGCAATTAAAAAAGGAACATACCTGTCAAATTTCATGAAAATCTACTACCGCGTTTCGCCGTAAATGCGCATCATATAAACATTAAGAGAAATGCCAAACCGTCTACTTGAATCTTATACCTCACTTCGCTCGGTCAACAAAAAGCGAGAGCCTATTATCAGTAATATTTAGTACTCATTAATAAGACTATTCACTATCACTCTTTCATTACTTAGGCCTACATAATATGATTATTTCATAATATATTTTGATGTCTTACTCTTTATTCATCTTTAATTGTTCTAGATGACAGTAGCATTTGGATGGCTGTTTGGTCTGACATTGGGACTTGTGGTGTTGATTGGTCCCTATAATACGGCTCTCCTGGGATATGTTTATGATCCAGTTGAAGCAGCCATCTACTCAGCATTCTCTCCCATTCTATGGTGCACATTTATCTCATGGGGAGTGCTGGCTTCTCATTATGGTTACGGAGGTGAGCTACTTAATTCATTCATTCATTCATTGATCCATTCATTCATTCATTCAATCATTCATTAATTCATTGATTCATAGATATATATGCATACATAGGCCAAAATTAAAAAAAAAACATAATTTTACACTTAATATTTCAAATACCAATAGAATTTAGAACGTTCTGGAGCCACTGACACGCATCTTCTCCAGCATCATGGAGGTCCGACAGCCCTCCATGACAGGAGTGTTGTGGACACTCAGATATTAGGTGGTTCATTGATTGGATTTGTCCACATTGGCACAGAGGATCAGATGTGTATCCCCATGCTGTCATCAGCTCAGCACACCTTCCCACCTGCGTCCTGAACCGGTTAAGGCCACACCACTCTCTACGTCTCAGCTGGGTGCCAGGAACAATGTCATTAGGATCATCCACAAGGCCTTTGTTCCTGACCTCTCCTGCAACATCTCAGTCTCCATAACTCCCTTGCACTTCTAATTTCCTCTTGCTCGTCAAGTCTCAAGTATCTTCTTGACTTGAGGCGCCTTGATGGAGGGTTAGCCAAATCTCTAGAGACTGGGAGATCCTCATGAATGTGTTGCAACTGGGAAATGAACTTGTTCTTCTTCTCCAACCTTCTGAGATCTGGAGGCATGATGTTACTAAGCACAGGCAACCACTCAGTCTCTGTTGGTCTCAATGTCCCACTAATCTTCCTCATAGTTTCATTGAAAACTGTATCAGTTTTCTCAACATGTCTGCTGCGAGATTGATTCATTGATTAATTGATTCATTGATTCGTTGATTCATTGATTTATTCATTCATTCATACATACATTCATTCATTCATTCATTCATTCATTCATCCTTTCATTCATTCATCCATAATCCATTCATTCATGGAAACTAGCAGGTAACCCGTGCTCCGCAAAGGTCTTGACAAACTGAAAGCTTGACCTACTGAAAGCTTGAAGAATAAAATACATATAGGCCTATAACCATCCTCGGTAAATTGAGAATCTTTAAGCAATATTTCAAGTTAATCAGTTGAGTAGTTGAGACGTGATAATGTGTCATTCGTGAACTTCCTATCCCGTTCTTGTATAAGCCAGTTCTTTCCTTTATTATAGTAGGCTATGGATAATTAATTGCCAAATACGGGATGAACCAACAGAGGTATTCGTCCAAAACTGTTCCTATTCATAATTTTATTCTTTACTTATTTACTCTCACAATAAGTTTTGTTCATCATTAAAATGATAGGTTGAGGAAAATGAGGTAACCTTGTGATATTCCTCTCCCAAATTTAGATAAGGTTACACATTTAGGTTAATCATTTATTTCTTTCCAAAACATACATGAAAATGTACATGAAAAAGTCAAAAATAAAAAACTAACTTAAAGCTAAAGAGAAATTAGTGACTGTATAAATTCATTTTTTTACAGTAAACTCGTTTATACTGTAGCTTGCTAAATCCATCAAATATGCTCTCAGCAATTCCTTAAATTTTGATCTATCAGGTTCATGTCTTATGCAACCTGGGAGACAACCAATAAATTTTATTCCCATGTACGTTGGACTTTGTTTATATTTTTCACGAAGCATAATCAATACGAAAAATAGTTTCACGAAGCATAATCATTTTGAAATTTAGATGTTTTGAAACCGAATATAGATGAAATATTACATGCTTGCAAGTAGACAATGCTCAATTAAAATCTTGAGAGACTGAAAACTTGACGTGCTCAAATCTTGAACAATTTAAAATAGGCCTATGACCATCCTTGGTAAATTAACAATCTATATACGAAATTTCAGTTGAGTAGTTCAGACGTGATGAAGCGTCATTCGTGTATTTCCTATCCCCTACGTATGTGTATAAGCCAGCTCTTTCCTTTGTTATTTATTTATTTATTTATTTATTTGTGGACAGAATCACAAATCATATAAATATGATTAGGAAGGAACAACAGGCTTGGCCCAAATCTATTCCATTCCCAAATTTTGATAAATTAATAAAATGTCCAAAAAATAGGTTATGTTTCTACTGTAAAAATCAATTTCAATTTTCGTCCAAAAATATAATATATAAGCTAAAAATTTATATTAAAAAGTTATATTATAGATTGTATTGGCTCTAGAATAGGAAATACAGTATTCACTTAATAAAGAAATTTGATGATGGGAGCGAAAAAACATTCATGGATATTACCATAGATAAAGGAAGCATAAGTATAACTATATTTACTAAGCATAACTATATTTCTTGTCTCTGATATTACTCTGTCATGAATTTCAATTTGGAAAGGTTCTCTCCATTTCTATGTTTCTCCAATCGAAATTGGGCCTACCAATTCTCAAATTCTGAATAATTGTTTCAGGTTGGTTTGGAAAGTTTCTGTCGTGGAAATATTTCAAAGTGTTCACTCGGCTGGCCTATGCCATCTACTTGACTCAGTTTCCAGTTTTCTTCTACAATGTTGGAACAACTAAGGCGGCTCTATATTACTCATCACTCGATTTGGTAATATTTTTCCTCATCAGTAATTGGTCTTTTCAATAATTATGATTATTTTAAAGATTATTGACTATTGATTTTATCATCATGAATTGCAGCATAGCATCATATCTCACTCGGAAATGTCATACTTCATTAATTTCCAATGATGAGGTGAATTATTTACTGTAGACCCTAAAAATAATGATTCAACATTTTTTATTCAATTCAAGTTTAAACTGCAATCATACCAGAAAAATACCTAGATTTTTTGTCTCTGCTAGTACTTATTTGAATTCTATTACACTACTCTTTGTAGTCTTATGACGGGTCTACACGACAACGATATTTGCGCAAACTTGGCTCAGAGCCAGGTTTACGCAAATCTGGCTTTCAGCCAAGTTTGCTCAAACCTCTGTTCACACGACACCAACTTTAACACAAACCTGTATTATAAACTAAACCATATATAAACTCTATACGAAGTCTTTGAAGTGTTTATAAACTTGAGATGAATAGTAACTCAAGCCTTCTCCTCCTCCTCCTCCTCCTCCTCCTCCTCCTCCTCCTCATTCTCTTCCTCCTCCTCCACCTACTCCTTCACCTCCTCATCCTCTCTTCCTCCATCTACTTCTCCTCTTCCTCTCTTCCTCCATCTACTTCTCCTCTTCCTCCTAATCACCCTACTCCTCCTCCACCACCACCTATTCCTCCACCTAATCCTCCACCTCCTCCTCCTCCCACTTCTCCTTCTCCTCAATAATAATAATCAAGAATACTGCTTATCAAACGAAGATTGAATAACTATATCTATTACATTATTATAGAGTAAATAAGATAACTATTATCTATTTAAAAATATTCCTTGTTTTTGAGTATTTTTGAGAATTGACCTCGCACATATCGTTGTCGTGTAGACCGGGTATTAGTGTCAACTCACAATTACGCGATTGAGGTCGAAAAGAGACTCGACTCTAGTCGAGAGTATGTGTTTTCAAATGGTGACGTCGCGAGACTAGAATCGACTGGTCTGTGTGTCACCATTGGAAACACATGCTCCGACTAGAGTCGAGTCTCTTCTCGACCTGAATCGCGTAAATGAGTGTTGAGCCTTACTTATGATAATGACCATTGAGAAATAATTATTTTGTTATGGGAGCAATTTTTGGGAGAGATCCTGTTGTTTCCATTTTCTAATAAAAAAATAAATATTTTATCATTGGTGTGTTGTTGTTCAAATTATAGTGATTGGTGATTGTTGATTATTAGTACCTATTTTAAATATTTCTGTTTCAGTTTAATTTCAGTGAATTCGGTGTGATTGTTTTTCCTATCAGTTGCACTCACATTATTGGTTGGACCTGCCGTTCCAGAATTTAACGTAGAGTTTTGCAATCAAGAAAAGGCAAGTAACTTTTATGTCAATCAGAATAGTTATTTGTGCAACTAGTGCGCAAAGTGACAGTTTGCTGCACCGAAAGAAACGTTTACGCCCGAGCCGTAGGCGAGGGCGGAATAGTTTTTTGAGTGCAGCAGAGGAACTTTGCGCACGTATTTCCA